>NW_026043795.1:0-134000 GCF_937001465.1 Orcinus orca
AAAATCAAAAAGACACAGCCACCCCAAAGTTTGGGATGGCTCTGTTTACAAGAACCTCGTTTACGGTACATGTTCAATATCGCAGAAAGTGAAAAATGGATAAAGAAGTTATGGTACTTACGTACAATGTAATATCACTCAGCAATGATATCTATGTCATCTGGCCCATAGCAGCATAATGAGTGGATTCAGGTATGATGATTCTAACTGAAATAAGTCACACAGAAAAAGAAACATCATAAGATATCACTAATACATGGAATGTAAACTTGGCTACACAGGAACTGGATTACAAACAGAACAGGGTCTCAAATTTAGAAAACCAACTTATGCTTGCTTAAGGGGAAAGGTGAGTTGGGGTGCTGCATAAAACCAGAGATTGAAATGAGCACAGATAAAGTTCCTTAAGCCAAATATGTAATAGACCAGAGCTACTCCTTACTCAACGAAATGGACTCAACACCTCATATTAAACGCCTAATAATGTACCTGACAGTAAGTATCTTAATACCTATGGATTGCTATGTCTCTGAAAGAGAATCAAGCGTGAGAACAGGGGCATAAACGCAGCAGTGATAGGATTGGAGAGGTTCGGTGAGCAAATGAAGACCCTTTGAAGTCATATTGCATGGTACCCATTCCACGGGTCTGAACTCTCCAGGTTTAAGGGATTCTTCCTTCAGCTAAACATGCATTTGGAACCCAGACTATGATCAACCATGTGATCGTGAGTCATGTTCAAATATGTCTCAGTTCTCATCCCCTGGTACTCGGGTGCAACATTCTAGACACTTTACTAACACTCTCCCGACTTGGAGAGTCAGTGCCTTTAACCTCCTCTTTGGCCCAGTTTGCAAATTCCGCGGATGATGAACAGGAATAGGGAGAACCAATGAGAGACTAGCTGGAGAAGTCTGGACGGGCAAATTTAACTCTCATTTCCCACCAGGAAAAGGAATTAAGCAAAGGCTCAGCGTTCTGTGCCGGAACCAGATTAGGGCCTGAAGCAATCCTGCGGTGTTGCGGCCAGCTCACAAGAAAGCGAGTTGAAGAAAGGAGCTCAGGGGCACTGTAATTCACAAACCTGCAGAGTTATAAATGACAGCTATCGTCCAAAAATATACTGAAGTAAGGTTTCCAAGAGGACTTGAAAGCGGGGCAGAATTGCAGGAAACCGATTTCAGGAGGTAGACTGGAATTGCATTTAAAGCATAGGAAAAGAGGCAGAACGTCAACAATGATGCACTAGGCCAAAAAGGGCATATGCGTTTTTTCCTGAATATATTCAGGAAAAAAAGCATACGCACTTTTTGGCCAACCAAGCAAGCTTGCAAAGGAAATCTGCACTACAATGAAGTCTCACTTTGCCCCGGTCAAAAGGGCCATCTGTAAAAAGTGTAAAATCCAGAAAGGCAGGACAGGCCATGGAGAACTGGGAGCCTTGTTATGCTGATGTTCAGGATGTAAATTTCCAACAGCCACTGGGGATAATTGTATGGTGTTTCCTGAAACATCTAAAAAACAAAGCAACAGAGCCTAGGGCACTTCCACTTATAGTCCTACAGCTTAGGGAAATTAAAATCAAAAAGACACAGCCACCCAAATGTTTGGGACGGCTCTGTTTATAAGAACCTCGTTTACAGTACAAGTTCAATATCGCAGAAAGTGAAAAATGGATAAAGAAGTTGTGGTACTTACGTACAATGCAATATCACTCAGCAATGAAATCTATGTCATCAGGCCCGTAGCGGCATAATGAGTGGATTCAGGTATGATGATTCTAACTGAAATAAGTCACACAGAAAATGAAACATCATAAGATATCACTAATACACGGAATGTAAACTTGGCTACACAGGAACTGGATTACAAAACAGAACAGGGTCTCAAATTTAGAAAACCAACTTATGCTTGCTTAAGGGGAAAGGTGAGTTGGGGTGCTGCATAAAACCAGAGATTGAAATGAGCACAGATAATGTTCCTTAAGCCAAATATGCAATAGACAAGAGCTACTCCTGGCTCAACGAAATGGACTCAAAACCCCATATTAAATGCCTAATAATGTACCTGACTGTAAGTATCTTAAAACTTATGGATTGCTATGTCTCCAAAAGAGAATCAAGCGTGAGAACAGGGGCATAAACGCAGCAGTGATAGGATTTGAGAGGTTCGGTGAGCAAATGAAGACCCTTTGAAGTCATATTGCATGGTACCCATTCCACGGGTCTCAACTCTCCAGCTTTAAGGGATTCTTCCTTCAGCTAAAGCATGCATGTGGAACCCAGAGTATGATCAATCATGTGATCGGGAGACGTGTTCCAATATGTCTCAGTTCTCTTCCCCTGGTACTCGGGTGCAACTTTGCAGATGCTTTACTAACACTCTCCCGACTTGGAGAGATAGTGCCTTTAACCTCCTGTTTGGCCCAGTTTGCAATTTCTGCGGAAGATGAACAGGAATAGGGAGAACCAATGAGAGACTAGCTGGAGGTGTCTGGATGGGCAAATTTAACTCTCATTTCCCACCAAGAAGAGGAATTAAGCAAAGGCTCAGT
Source organism: Orcinus orca (assembly GCF_937001465.1). Lineage (NCBI taxonomy): Eukaryota > Metazoa > Chordata > Mammalia > Artiodactyla > Delphinidae > Orcinus > Orcinus orca. The sequence goes on from NW_026043795.1 coordinate 2,555, forward strand.
GTGTCGTGCCGGAACCAGATTAGGGCCTGAAGCAATCCTGCGGTGTTGCAGCCAGCTCACAAGAAAGCGAGTTGAAGAAAGAAGCTCAGGGGCACTGTAATTCACAAACCTGCAGAGTTATAAATGACAGCTATCATCCAAAAATATACTGAAGTAAGCCTGCCAAGAGGACTTGAAAGCGGGGCAGAATTGCAGGAAACCGATTTCAGGAGGTAGACTGGAATTGCATTTAAAGCATAGGAAAAGAGGCAGAACGTCCACAATGATGCACTTGGCCAAAAAGGGCGTATGAGTTTTTTCCTGAATATATTCAGGAAAAAACGCATACGCACTTTTTGGCCAACCAAGCAAGCTTACAAAGGAAATCTGCACTACATTGAAGTCTCACTTCCCTCCCGGTCAAAAGGAACATCTGAAAAACGTGTAAAATCCAGAAAGGCAGGACAGGCCATGGAGAACTGGGAGCCTTGTTATGCTGATGGGCGGGATGTAAATTGCCAACAGTCACTGGGGAGAAGTGTATGGTGTTTCCTGAAACATCTAAAAAACAAAGCAACAGAACCTAGGGCACTTCCACTTATTGTCATATAGCTTAGGGAAATTAAAATCAAAAAGACACAGCCACCCCAAAGTTTGGGATGGCTCTGTTTACAAGAACCTCGTTTACGGTACAAGTTCAATATCGCAGAAAGCGAAAAATGGATAAAGAAGCTGTGGTACTTACGTACAATGCAATATCACTCAGCAATGAAATCTATGTCATCATTCCTGTAGCAGCATAATGAGTAGATTCAGGTATGATGATTCTAACTGAAATAAGTCACACAGAAAAAGAAACATCATAAGATATCACTAATACACGGAATGTAAACTTCGCTACACAGGCACTGAATTACAAAACAGAACAGGGTCTCAAATTTAGAAAACTAACTTATGCTTGCTTAAGGGGAAAGGTGAGTTGGGGTGCTGCATAAAACCAGAGATTGAAATGAGCACAGATAAATTTCCTTAAGCCAAATATGGAATAGACAAGAGCTACTCCTTGCTCAATGAAATGGACTCAACACCCCATATTAAACGCCTAAGAATGTACCTGACTAGTAAGTATCTTAAAACCTATGGATTGCTATGTCTCCGAAAGAGAATCAAGCGTGTGTACAGGGGCATAAACGCAGCAGTGATAGGATTGGAGAGGTTCGGTGAGCAAATGAAGACCCTTTGAAGTCATATTGCATGGTACCCATTCCACGGGTCTCAACTCTCCAGCTTTAAGGGATTCTTCCTTCAGCTGAAACATGCATGTGGAACCCAGAGTATGATCAACCATGTGATTGGGAGACGTGTTCAAATATGTCTCAGTTTTCGTCCGCTGGTACTCGGGTGCAACATTCCAGACGCTTTACTAACACTCTCCCGACTTGGAGAGTCAGTGCCTTTAACCTCCAGCTTGGCCCAGTTTGCAATTTCTGCGGAAGATGAACAGGGATAGGGAGGACCAATGAGAGACTAGCTGGAGATGTCTGGACGGGCAAATTTAACTCTCATTTCCCACAAGGAAGAGCAATTAAGCAAAGGCTCAGCGTGCCGTGCCGGAACCAGATTAGGGCCTGAAGCAATCCTGCGGTGTTGCGGCCAGCTCACAAGAAAGCGAGTTGAAGAAAGGAGCTCAGGGGCACTGTAATTCACAAACCTGCAGAGTTATAAATGACAGCTATCGTCCAAAAATATACTGAAGTAAGGCTGCCAAGAGGACTTGAAAGCGGGGCAGAATTGCAGGAAACCGATTTCAGGAGGTAGACTGGAATTGCATTTAAAGCATAGGAAAAGAGGCAGAACGTCCACAATGATGCACTTGGCCAAAAACGGCGTATGCGTTTTTTCCTGAATATATTCAGGAAAAGACGCATACGCCCTTTTTGGCCAACCAAGCAAGCTTGCAAAGGAAATCTGCACTACAATGAAGTCTCACTTCCCCCTGGTCAAAAGGGCCATCTGAAAAAAGTGTAAAATCCAGAAAGGCAGGACAGGCCATGGAGAACTGGGAGCCTTGTTATGCTGATGGGCGGGATGTAAATTGCCAACAGCCACTCCGGAGAAGTGTATGGTGTTTCCTGAAACATCTAAAAAACAAAGCAACAGAACCTAGGGCACTTCCACTTATTGTCATATAGCTTAGGGAAATTAAAATCAAAAAGACACAGCCACCCCAAAGTTTGGGATGGCTCTGTTTACAAGAACCTCGTTTACGGTACAAGTTCAATATCGCAGAAAGCGAAAAATGGATAAAGAAGCTGTGGTACTTACGTACAATGCAATATCACTCAGCAATGAAATCTATGTCATCATTCCTGTAGCAGCATAATGAGTAGATTCAGGTATGATGATTCTAACTGAAATAAGTCACACAGAAAAAGAAACATCATAAGATATCACTAATACACGGAATGTAAACTTCGCTACACAGGCACTGAATTACAAAACAGAACAGGGTCTCAAATTTAGAAAACCAACTTATGCTTGCTTAAGGGGAAAGGTGAGTTGGGGTGCTGCATAAAACCAGAGATTGAAATGAGCACAGATAAATTTCCTTAAGCCAAATATGGAATAGACAAGAGCTACTCCTTGCTCAATGAAATGGACTCAACACCCCATATTAAACGCCTAAGAATGTACCTGACTAGTAAGTATCTTAAAACCTATGGATTGCTATGTCTCCGAAAGAGAATCAAGCGTGTGTACAGGGGCATAAACGCAGCAGTGATAGGATTGGAGAGGTTCGGTGAGCAAATGAAGACCCTTTGAAGTCATATTGCATGGTACCCATTCCACGGGTCTCAACTCTCCAGCTTTAAGGGATTCTTCCTTCAGCTGAAACATGCATGTGGAACCCAGAGTATGATCAACCATGTGATTGGGAGACGTGTTCCAATATGTCTCAGTTTTCGTCCGCTGGTACTCGGGTGCAACATTCCAGACGCTTTACTAACACTCTCCCGACTTGGAGAGTCAGTGCCTTTAACCTCCAGCTTGGCCCAGTTTGCAATTTCTGCGGAAGATGAACAGGGATAGGGAGGACCAATGAGAGACTAGCTGGAGATGTCTGGACGGGCAAATTTAACTCTCATTTCCCACAAGGAAGAGCAATTAAGCAAAGGCTCAGCGTGCCGTGCCGGAACCAGATTAGGGCCTGAAGCAATCCTGCGGTGTTGCGGCCAGCTCACAAGAAAGCGAGTTGAAGAAAGGAGCTCAGGGGCACTGTTATCACAAACCTGCAGAGTGATGAATGACAGCTATCGTCCAAAAATATACTGAAGTAAGTCTGCCAAGAGGACTTGAAAGCGGGGCAGAATTGCAGGAAACCGATTTCAGGAGGTAGACTGGAATTGCATTTAAGCATAGGAAAAGAGGCAGAACGTCGACAATGATGCACTTGGCCGAAAAGTGCGTATGCGTTTTTTCCTGCATATATTCAGGAAAAAACGCATACGCCCTTTTTGGCCAACCAAGCAAGCTTGCAAAGGAAATCTGCACTACAATGAAGTCTCACTTCCCCGCAGTCAAAAGGGCCATGTGAAAAAAGTGTAAAATCCAGAAAGGCAGGACAGGCCATGGAGAACTGGGAGCCTTGTTATGCTGATGGGCGGGATGAAAATTGCCAACAGCCACTGGGGAGAAGTGTATGGTGTTTCCTGAAACATCTAAAAAACAAAGCAACAGAGCCTAGGGCACTTCCACATATGGTCCTATAGCTTAGGGAAATTAAAATCAAAAAGACACAGCCACCCCAATGTTTGGAACGGCTCTGTTTACAAGAACCTCGTTTACGGTACAAGTTCAATATCACAGAAAGTGAGAAATGGATAAAGAAGTTGTGGTACTTACGTACAATGCAATATCACTCAGCAATGAAATCTATGTCATCAGGCCCGTAGCAGCATAATGAGTGGATTCAGGTATGATGATTCTAACTGAAATAAGTCACACAGAAAAAGAAACATCATAAGATATCACTAATACACGGAATGTAAACTTGGCTACACAGGAACTGGATTACAAAAGAAAACAGGGTCTCAAATTTAGAAAACCAACTTATGCTTGCTTAAGGGGAAAGGTGAGTTGGGGTGCTGCATAAAACCAGAGATTGAAATGAGCACAGATAAAGTTCCTTAAGCCAAATATGTAATAGACAAGAGCTACTCCTTGCTCAACGAAATGGACTCAACACCCCATATTAAACGCCTAAGAATGTAGCTGACTAGTAAGTATCTTAAAACCTATGGATTGCTATGTCTCCGAAAGAGAATCAAGCGTGTGTACAGGGGCATAAACGCAGCAGTGATAGGATTGGAGAGGTTCGGTGAGCAAACGAAGACCATTTGAAGTCATATTGCATGGTACCCATCCCACGGGTCTCAACTCTCCAGGTTTAAGGGATTCTTCCTTCAGCTGAAACATGCATGTGAAACCCAGAGTATGATGAACCGTGTGATCAGAAGACGTGTTCAAATATGTCTCAGTTCTCCTCCCCTGGTACTCGGGTGCAACATTCCACACGCTTTAGTAACACACTCCCGATTTGGAGAGTCAGTGCCTTTAACCTCCTGTTTGGCCCAGTTTGCAATTTCCGCGGAAGATGAACAGGAATAGGGAGAACCAATGAGAGACTAGCTGGAGGTGTCTGGACGGGCAAATTTAACTCTCATTTCCCACCAGGAGTAGCAATTAAGCAAAGGCTCAGCGTGCTGTGCCGGAACCAGATTAGTGCCTGAAGCAATCGTGCGGTGTTGCGGCCAGCTCACAAGAAAGCGAGTTGAAGAAAGGAGCTCAGGGGCACTGTAATTCACAAACCTGCAGAGTTATAAATGACAGCTATCGTCCAAAAATATACTGAAGTAAGGCTGCCAAGAGGACTTGAAAGCGGGGCAGAATTGCAGGAAACCGATTTCAGGAGGTAGACTGGAATTGCATTTAAAGCATAGGAAAAGAGGCAGAACGTCCACAATGATGCACTTGGCCAAAAAGGGCGTATGCGTTTTTTCCTGAATATATTCAGGAAAAAACGCATACGCCCTTTTTGGCCAACCAAGCAAGCTTGCAAAGGAAATCTGCACTACAATGAAGTCTCACTTCCCCCCGGTCAAAAGGGCCATCTGAAAAAAGTGTAAAATCTAGAAAGGCAGAACAGGCCATGCAGAACTGGGAGCCTTGTTATGCTGATGGGCGGGATGTAAATTGCCAACAGCCACTCGGGAGAAGTGTATGGTGTTTCCTGAAACATCTAAAAAACAAAGCAACAGAGCCTAGGGCACTTCCACTTATAGTCCTATAGCTTAGGGAAATTAAAATCAAAAAGACACAGCCACCCCAAAGTTTGGGACCTCTCTGTTTACAAGAACCTCATTTACGGTAGAAGTTCAATATCGCAGAAAGTGAAAAATGGATAAAGAAGTTGTGGTAGTTACGTACAATGCAATATCACTCAGCAATGAAATCTATGTCATCAGGCCCGTAGCAGCATAGACTGGATTAAGGTATGATGATTCTCACTGAAATAAGTCACACAGAAAAAGAAACATCATAAGATATCACTAATACACGGAATGTAAACTTGGCTACACAGGAACTGGATTACAAAACAGAAGAGGGTCTCAAATTTAGAAACCCAACTTATGCTTGCTTAAGGGGAAAGGTGAGTTGGGGTGCTACATAAAACCAGAGATTGAAATGAGCACAGATAAAGTTCCTTAAGCCAAATATGGAATAGACAAGAGCTACTCCTTGCTCAACGAAATGGACTCAACACCCCATATTAAACGCCTAAAAATGTACCTGACTAGTAAGTATCTTAAAACCTATGGATTGCTATGTCTCCGAAAGAGAATCAAGCGTGTGTACAGGGGCATAAACGCAGCAGTGATAGGATTGGAGAGGTTCGGTGAGCAAATGAAGACCCTTTGAAGTCATATTGCATGGTACCCATTCCACGGGTCTCAACTCTCCAGGTTTAAGGGATTCTTCCTTCAGCTGAAACATGCATGGTGAACCCAGAGTATGATCAACCGTGTGATTGGGAGACGTGTTCAAATATGTCTCAGTTTTCATCCGCTGGTACTCAGGTGCAACATTCCAAACGCTTTACTAACACTCTCCTGACTTGGAGAGTCAGTGCCTTTAACCTCCTGCTTAGCCCAGTTTGCAATTTCTGAGGAAGATGAACAGGGATAGGGAGGACCAATGAGAGACTAGCTGGAGATGTCTGGACGGGCAAATTTAACTCTCATTTCCCACCAAGAAGAGGAATTAACCAAAGGCTCAGCGTGTCGTGCCGGAACCAGATTAGGGCCTGAAGCAATCCTGTGGTGTTGCGGCCAGCTCACAAGAAAGTGAGTTGAAGAAAGGAGCTCAGGGACACTGTAATTCACAAACCTGCAGAGTTATAAATGACAGCTATCGTCCAAAAATATACTGAAGTAAGCCTGCCAAGACGACTTGAAAGCGGGGCAGAATTGCAGGAAACCGATTTCAGGAGGTACACTGGAATTGCATCTAAAGCATAGGAAAAGAGGCAGAACGTCCACAATGATGCACTTGGCCAAAAAGGGCGTATGCGTTTTTTCCTGAATATATTCAGGAAAAAAGGCATACGCACTTTTTGGCCAACCAAGCAAGCTTGCAAAGGAAATCTGCACTACATTGAAGTCTCACTTCCCTCCCGGTCAAAAGGACCATCTGAAAAAAGTGTAAAATCCAGAAAGGCAGGACAGGCCATGGAGAACTGGGAGCCTTGTTATGCTGATGGGCGGGATGTAAATTGCCAACAATCACTGGGGAGAAGTGTATGGTGTTTCCTGAAACATCTAAAAAACAAAGCAACAGAGCCTAGGGCACTTCCACTTATGGTCCTATAGCTTAGGGAAATTAAAATCAAAAAGACACAGCCACCCCAAAGTTTGGGATGGCTCTGTTTACAAGAACCTCGTTTACGGTACAAGTTCAATATCACAGAAATTGAAAAATGGATAAAGCAGTTGTGGTACTTACGTACAATGTAATATCACTCAGCAATGAAATCTATGTCATCAGGCCCATAGCAGCATAATGAGTGGATTCAGGTATGATGATTCTAACTGAAATAAGTCACACAGAAAAAGAAACATCATAAGATATCACTAATACATGGAATGTAAACTTGGCTACACACGAACTGGATTACAAAACAGAACAGGGTCTCAAATTTAGAAAACCAACTTATGCTTGCTTAAGGGGAAAGGTGAGTTGGGGTGCTGCATAAAACCAGAGATTGAAATGAGCACAGATAAAGTTCCTTAAGCCAAACATGTAATAGACAAGAGCTACTCCCTGCTCAACGAAATGGACTCAACACCCCATATTAAACGCCTAAGAATTTAGCTGACTAGTAAGTATCTTAAAACCTATGGATTGCTATGTCTCCAAAAGAGAATCAAGCATGTGTACAGGGGCATAAACGCAGCAGTGATAGGATTGGAGAGGTTCGGTGAGCAAATGAAGACCCTTTGAAGTCATATTGCATGGTACCCATTCCACGGGTCTCAACTCTCCAGCTTTAAGGGATTCTTCCTTCAGCTAAAGGATGCATGTGGAACCCAGAGTATGATCAATCATGTGATCGGGAGACGTGTTCCAATATGTCTCAGTTGTCGTCCCCTAGTACTCGGGTGCAAAATTGCAGATGCGTTACTAACACTCTGCCGACTTGGAGAGATAGGGCCTTTAACCTCCTGTTTGGCCCAGTTTGCAATTTCTGCGGAAGATGAACAGGGATAGGGAGGACCAATGAGAGACTAGCTGGAGGTGTCTGGACGGGCAAATTTAACTCTCATTTCCCACCAGGAAGAGCAACTAAGCAAAGGCTCAGCGTGCCGTGCCGGAACCAGATTAAGGCCTGAAGCAATCGTGCGGTGTTGCGGCCAGCTCACAAGAAAGCGAGTTGAAGAAAGGAGCTCAGGGGCACTGTAATTCACAAACCTGCAGAGTTATAAATGACAGCTATCGTCCAAAAATATACTGAAGTAAGGCTGCCAAGAGGACTTGAAAGCGGGGCAGAATTGCAGCAAACCGATTTCAGGAGGTAGACTGGAATTGCATTTAAAGCATAGGAAAAGAGGCAGAACGTCGACAATGTTGCACTTGGCCAAAAAGGGCGTATACGTTTTTTCCTAAATATATTCAGGAAAAAACGCATACGCCCTTTTTGGTCAACCAAGCAAGCTTGCAAAGGAAATCTGCACTACAATGAAGTCTCACTTCCCCCCGGTCAAAAGGGCCATCTGAAAAAAGTGTAAAATCTAGAAAGGCAGAACAGGCCATGCAGAACTGGGAGCCTTGTTATGCTGATGGGCGGGATGTAAATTGCCAACAGCCACTCGGGAGAAGTGTATGGTGTTTCCTGAAACATCTAAAAAACAAAGCAACAGAGCCTAGGGCACTTCCACTTATAGTCCTATAGCTTAGGGAAATTAAAATCAAAAAGACACAGCCACCCCAACGTTTGGGACCTCTCTGTTTACAAGAACCTCATTTACGGTAGAAGTTCAATATCGCAGAAAGTGAAAAATGGATAAAGAGGTTGTGGTAGTTACGTACAATGCAATATCACTCAGCAATGAAATCTATGTCATCAGGCCCGTAGCAGCATAGACTGGATTCAGGTATGATGATTCTCACTGAAATAAGTCACACAGAAAAAGAAACATCATAAGATATCACTAATACACGGAATGTAAACTTGGCTACACAGGAACTGGATTACAAAACAGAAGAGGGTCTCAAATTTAGAAAACCAACTTATGCTTGCTTAAGGGGAAAGGTGAGTTGCGGTGCTACATAAAACCAGAGATTGAAATGAGCACAGATAAATTTCCTTAAGCCAAATATGGAATAGACAAGAGCTACTCCTTGCTCAACGAAATGGACTCAACACCCCATATTAAATGCCTAAGAATGTACCTGACTAGTAACTATCTTAAAACCTATGGATTGCTATGTCTCCAAAAGAGAATCAAGCGTGTGTACAGGGGCATAAACGCAGCAGTGATAGGATTGGCGAGGTTCGGTGAGCAAATGAAGACCCTTGGAAGTCATATTGCATGGTACCCATTCCACGGGTCTCAACTCTCCAGGTTTAAGGGATTCTTCCTTCAGCTAAAGCATGCATTGGAACCCAGAGTATGATCAATCATGTGATCGGGAGACGTGTTCCAATATGTCTCAGTTCTCGTCCCCTGGTACTCGGGTGCAACATTGCAGATGCTTTACTAACACTCTGCTGACTTGGAGAGATAGTGCCTTTAACCTCCTGTTTGGCCCAGTTTGCAATTTCTGCAGAAGATGAACAGGAAAAGGGAGAACCAATGAGAGACTAGCTGGAGGTGTCTGGATGGGCAAAATTAACTCTCATTTCCCACCAAGAAGAGGAATTAACCAAAGGATCAGCGTGCCGTGCCGGAACCAGATTAGGGCCTGAAGCAATCCTGCGGTGTTGCGGCCAGCTCACAAGAAAGCGAGTTGAAGAAAGGAGCTCAGGGGCACTGTAATTCACAAACCTGCAGAGTTATAAATGACAGCTATCGTCCAAAAATATACTGAAGTAAGCCTGCCAAGAGGACTTGAAAGCGGGGCAGAATTGCAGGAAACCGATTTCAGGAGGTAGACTGGAATTGCATTTAAAGCATAGGAAAAGAGGCAGAACGTCCACAATGATGCACTTGGCCAAAAAGTGCGTATGCGTTTTTTCCTGAATATATTCAGGAAAAAACGCATACGCCCTTTTTGGCCAACCAACCAAGCTTGCAAAGGAAATCTGCACTACATTGAAGTCTCACTTCCCTCCCGGTCAAAAGGACCATCTGAAAAAAGTGTAAAATCCAGAAAGGCAGGACAGGCCATGGAGAACTGGGAGCCTTGTTATGCTGATGGGCGGGATGTAAATTGCCAACAGTCACTGGGGAGAAGTGTATGGTGTTTCCTGAAACATATAAAAAACAAAGTAACAGAGCCTACGGCACTTCCACTTATTGTCATATAGCTTAGGGAAATTAAAATCAAAAAGACACAGCCACCCCAAAGTTTGGGACGGCTCTGTTTACAAGAACTTCGTTTACGGTACAAGTTCAATGTCGCAGAAAGCGAAAAATGGATAAAGAAGCTGTGGTACTTACGTACAATGCAATATCACTCAGCAATGAAATCTATGTCATCATTCCCGTAGCAGCATAATGAGTGGATTCAGGTATGATGATTCTAACTGAAATAAGTCACACAGAAAAAGAAACGTCATAAGGTATCACTAATACACGGAATGTAAACTTGGCTAAACAGGCACTGAATTACAAAACAGAACAGGGTCTCAAATTTAGAAAACCATCTTATGCTTGCTTAAGGGGAAAGGTGAGTTGGGGTGCTGCATAAAACCAGAGATTGAAATGAGCACAGATAAAGTTCCTTAAGCCAAATATGTAATATACAAGAGCTACTCCTTGCTCAACGAAATGGACTCAACACCCCATATTAAACGCCTAAGAATGTACCTGACTAGTAAGTATCTTAAAACCTATGGATTGCTATGTCTCCAAAAGAGAATCAAGCGTGTGTACAGGGGCATAAACGCAGCAGTGATAGGATTGGAGAGGTTCGGTGAGCAAATGAATACCCTTTGAAGTCATATTGCATGGTACCCATTCCACGGGTCTCAACGCTCCAGCTTTAAGGGATTCTTCCTTCAGCTGAAACATGCATGTGGAACCCAGAGTATGATCAACCGTGTGATTGGGGGACGTGTTCAAATATGTCTCAGTTTTCGTCCGCTGGTACTCAGGTGCAACATTCCAGACGCTTTACTAACACTCTCCCGACTTGGAGAGTCAGTGCCTTTAACCTCCTGCTTGGCCCAGTTTGCAAATTCTGCGGAAGATGAACAGGGATAGGGAGGACCAATGAGAGACTAGCTGGAGGTGTCTGGACGGGCAAATTTAACTCTCATTTCCCACCAGGAAGAGCAACTAAGCAAAGGCTCAGCGTGCCGTGCCGGAACCAGATTAGGGCCTGAAGCAATCGTGCGGTGTTGCGGCCAGCTCACAAGAAAGCGAGTTGAAGAAAGGAGCTCAGGGGCACTGTAATTCACAAACCTGCAGAGTTATAAATGACAGCTATCGTCCAAAAATATACTGAAGTAAGGCTGCCAAGAGGACTTGAAAGCGGGGCAGAATTGCAGGAAACCGATTTCAGGAGGTAGACTGGAATTGCATTTAAAGCATAGGAAAAGAGGCAGAACGTCGACAATGATGCACTTGGCCAAAAAGGGCGTATGCGTTTTTTCCTGAATATATTCAGGAAAAAACGCATACGCCCTTTTTGGCCAACCAAGCAAGCTTGCAAAGGAAATCTGCACTACAATGAAGTCTCACTTCCCCCCGGTCAAAAGGGCCATCTGAAAAAAGTGTAAAATCTAGAAAGGCAGAACAGGCCATGCAGAACTGGGAGCCTTGTTATGCTGATGGGCGGGATGTAAATTGCCAACAGCCACTCGGGAGAAGTGTATGGTGTTTCCTGAAACATCTAAAAAACAAAGCAACAGAGCCTAGGGCACTTCCACTTATAGTCCTATAGCTTAGGGAAATTAAAATCAAAAAGACACAGCCACCCCAATGTTTGGGACCTCTCTGTTTACAAGAACCTCATTTACGGTAGAAGTTCAATATCGCAGAAAGTGAAAAATGGATAAAGAAGTTGTGGTAGTTACGTACAATGCAATATCACTCAGCAATGAAATCTATGTCATCAGGCCCGTAGCAGCATAGACTGGATTCAGGTATGATGATTCTCACTGAAATAAGTCACACAGAAAAAGAAACATCATAAGATATCACTAATACACGGATTGTAAACTTGGCTACACAGGAACTGGATTACAAAACAGAACAGGGTCTCAAATTTAGAAAACCAACTTATGCTTGCTTAAGGTGAAAGGTGAGTTGGGGTGCTACATAAAACCAGAGATTGAAATGAGCACAGATAAAGTTCCTTAAGCCAAATATATAATAGACAAGAGCTACTCCTTGCTCAACGAAATGGACTCAACACCCCATATTAAACGCCTAAAAATGTACCTGACTAGTAAGTATCTTAAAACCTATGGATTGCTATGTCTCCAAAAGAGAATCAAGCGTGTGTACAGGGGCATAAACGCAGCAGTGATAGGATTGGAGAGGTTCGGTGAGCAAATGAAGACCCTTTGAAGTCATATTGCATGGTACCCATTCCAAGGGTCACAACTCTCCAGGTTTAAGGGATTCTTCCTTCAGCTGAAACATGCATGTGGAACCCAGAGTATGATCAACCGTGTGATTGGGAGATGTGTTCAAATATGTCTCAGTTTTCGTCCGCTGGTACTCAGGTGCAACATTCCAGACGCTTTACTAACACTCTCCCGACTTGGAGAGTCAGTGCCTTTAACCTCCTGCTTAGCCCAGTTTGCAATTTCTGAGGAAGATGAACAGGGATAGGGAGGACCAATGAGAGACTAGCTGGAGGTGTCTGGATGGGCAAATTTAACTCTCATTTCCCACCAAGAAGAGGAATTAACCAAAGGCTCAGCGTGTCGTGCCGGAACCAGATTAGGGCCTGAAGCAATCCTGTGTTGTTGCGGCCAGCTCACAAGAAAGTGAGTTGAAGAAAGGAGCTCAGGGACACTGTAATTCACAAACCTGCAGAGTTATAAATGACAGCTATCGTCCAAAAATATACTGAAGTAAGCCTGCCAAGACGACTTGAAAGCGGGGCAGAATTGCAGGAAACCGATTTCAGGAGGTACACTGGAATTGCATTTAAAGCATAGGAAAAGAGGCAGAACGTCCACAATGATGCACTTGGCCAAAAAGGGCGTATGCGTTTTTTCCTGAATATATTCAGGAAAAAAGGCATACGCACTTTTTGGCCAACCAAGCAAGCTTGCAAAGGAAATCTGCACTACATTGAAGTCTCACTTCCCTCCCGGTCAAAAGGACCATCTGAAAAAAGTGTAAAATCCAGAAAGGCAGGACCGGCCATGGAGAACTGGGAGCCTTGTTATGCTGATGGGCGGGATGTAAATTGCCAACAGCCACTCAGGAGAAGTGTATGGTGTTTCCTGAAACATCTAAAAAACAAAGCAACAGAGCCTAGGGCACTTCCACTTATGGTCCTATAGCTTAGGGAAATTAAAATCAAAAAGACACAGCCACCCCAAAGTTTGGGATGGCTCTGTTTACAAGAACCTCGTTTACGGTACAAGTTCAATATCGCAGAAAGCAAAAAATGGATAAAGAATTTGTGGTACTTACGTACAATGCAATATCACTCAACAATGAAATCTATGTCATCATTCCCGTAGCAGCATAATGAGTGGATTCAGGTATGATGATTCTAACTGAAATAAGTCACACAGAAAAAGAAACGTCATAAGATATCACTAATACACGGAATGTAAACTTGGCTACACAGGAACTGGATTACAAAACAGAACGGGGTCCCAAATTTAGAAAACCAACTTATGCTTGTTTAAGGGGAAAGGTGAGTTGGGGTGCTGCATAAAACCAGAGATTGAAATGAGCACAGATAAAGTTCCTTAAGCCAAATATGGAATAGACAAGAGCTACTCCTTGCTCAACGAAATGGACTCAACACCCCATATTAAACGCCTAAGAATGTACCTGACTAGTAAGTATCTTAAAACCTATGGATTGCTATGTCTCCGAAACAGAATCAAGCGTGTGTACAGGGGCATAAACGCAGCAGTGATAGGATTGGAGAGGTTCGGTGAGCAAATGAAGACCCTTTGAAGTCATATTGCATGGTACCCATTCCACGGGTCTCAACTCTCCAGCTTTAAGGGATTCTTCCTTCAGCTGAAACATGCATGTGGAACCCAGAGTATGATCAACCGTGTGATTGGGAGACGTGTTCAAATATGTCTCAGTTTTCGACCGCTGGTACTCAGGTGCAACATTCCAGATGCTTTACTAACACTCTCCCAACTTGGAGAGTCAGTGCCTTTAACCTCCTGCTTGGCCCAGTTTGCAATTTCTGAGCAAGATGAACAGGGATAGGGAGGACCAATGAGAGACTAGCTGGAGGTGTCTGGACGGGCAAATTTAACTCTCATTTCCCACCAGGAAGAGCAATTAAGCAAAGGCTCAGCGTGCCGTGCCGGAACCAGATTAGGGCCTGAAGCAATCGTGCGGTGTTGCGGCCAGCTCACAAGAAAGCGAGTTGAAGAAAGGAGCTCAGGGGCACTGTAATTCACAAACCTGCAGAGTTATAAATGACAGCTATCGTCCAAAAATATACTGAAGTAAGGCTGCCACGAGGACTTGAAAGCGGGGCAGAATTGCAGGAAACCAATTTCAGGAGGTAGACTGGAATTGCATTTAAAGCATAGGAAAAGAGGCAGAACGTCGACAATGATGCACTTGGCCAAAAAGGGCGTATGCGTTTTTTCCTGAATATATTCAGGAAAAAACGCATACGCCGTTTTTGGCCAACCAAGCAAGCTTGCAAAGGAAATCTGCACTACAATGAAGTCTCACTTCCCCCAGGTCAAAAGGGCCATCTGAAAAAAGTGTAAAATCCAGAAAGGCAGGACCGGCCATGGAGAACAGGGAGCCTTGTTATGCTGATGGGCGGGATGTAAATTGCCAACAGCCACTCAGGAGAAGTGTATGGTATTTCCTGAAACATCTAAAAAACAAAGCAACAGAGCCTAGGGCACTTCCACTTATGGTCCTATAGCTTAGGGAAATTAAAATCAAAAAGACACAACCACCCCAAATTTTGGGATGGCTCTGTTTACAAGAACCTCGTTTACGGTACAAGTTCAATATCGCAGAAAGCGAAAAATGGATAAAGAATTTGTGGTACTTACGTACAATGCAATATCACTCAGCAATGAAATCTATGTCATCATTCCCGTAGCAGCATAATGAGTGGATTCAGGTATGATGATTCTAACTGAAATAAGTCACACAGAAAAAGAAACGTCATAAGATATCACTAATACACGGAATGTAAACTTGGCTACACAGGAACTGGATTACAAAACAGAACGGGGTCCCAAATTTAGAAAACCAACTTATGCTTGTTTAAGGGGAAAGGTGAGTTGGGGTGCTGCATAAAACCAGAGATTGAAATGAGCACAGATAAAGTTCCTTAAGCCAAATATGGAATAGACAAGAGCTACTCCTTGCTCAACGAAATGGACTCAACACCCCATATTAAACGCCTAAGAATGTACCTGACTAGTAAGTATCTTAAAACCTATGGATTGCTATGTCTCCGAAACAGAATCAAGCGTGTGTACAGGGGCATAAACGCAGCAGTGATAGGATTGGAGAGGTTCGGTGAGCAAATGAAGACCCTTTGAAGTCATATTGCCTGATACCCATTCCACGGGTCTCAACTCTCCAGCTTTAAGGGATTCTTCCTTCAGCTGAAACATGCATGTGGAACCCAGAGTATGATCAACCGTGTGATTGGGAGACGTGTTCAAATATGTCTCAGTTCTCGTCCCCTGGTACTCGGGTGCAACATTGCAGATGCTTTACTAACAATCTCCCGACTTGGAGAGATAGTGCCTTTAACCTCCTGTTTGGCCCAGTTTGCAGTTTCTGTGGAAGATGAACAGGAATAGGGAGAACCAATGAGAGACTAGCTGGAGGTGTCTGGATGGGCAAATTTAACTCTCATTTCCCACCAGGAAGAGCAATTAAGCAAAGGCTCAGCGTGCCGTGCCGGAACCAGATTAGGGCCTGAAGCAATCGTGCGGTGTTGCGGCCAGCTCACAAGAAAGCGAGTTGAAGAAAGGAGCTCAGGGGCACTGTAATTCACAAACCTGCAGAGTTATAAATGACAGCTATCGTCCAAAAATATACTGAAGTAAGGCTGCCACGAGGACTTGAAAGCGGGGCAGAATTGCAGGAAACCAATTTCAGGAGGTAGACTGGAATTGCATTTAAAGCATAGGAAAAGAGGCAGAACGTCGACAATGATGCACTTGGCCAAAAAGGGCGTATGCGTTTTCTCCTGAATATATTCAGGAAAAAACGCATACACCGTTTTTGGCCAACCAAGCAAGCTTGCAAAGGAAATCTGCACTACAATGAAGTCTCACTTCCCCCAGGTCAAAAGGGCCATCTGAAAAAAGTGTAAAATCCAGAAAGGCAGGACCGGCCATGGAGAACTGGGAGCCTTGTTATGCTGATGGGCGGGATGTAAATTGCCAACAGCCACTCAGGAGAAGTGTATGGTGTTTCCTGAAACATCTAAAAAACAAAGCAACAGAGCCTAGGGCACTTCCACTTATGGTCCTATAGCTTAGGGAAATTAAAATCAAAAAGACACAGCCACCCCAAAGTTTGGGATGGCTCTGTTTACAAGAACCTCGTTTACGGTACAAGTTCAATATCGCAGAAAGTGAAAAATGGATAAAGAGGTTGTGGTAGTTACGTACAATGCAATATCACTCAGCAATGAAATCTATGTCATCAGGCCCGTAGCAGCATAGACTGGATTCAGGTATGATGATTCTCACGGAAATAAGTCACACAGAAAAAGAAACATCATAAGATATCACTAATACACGGAATGTAAACTTGGCTACACGGGAACTGGATTACAAAACAGAAGAGGGTCTCAAATTTAGAAAACCAACTTACGCTTGCTTAAGGGGAAGTGTGAGTTGGGGTGCTACATAAAACCAGAGATTGAAATGAGCACAGATAAATTTCCTTAAGCCAAATATGGAATAGACAAGAGCTACTCCTTGCTCAACGAAATGGACTCAACACCCCATATTAAATGCCTAAGAATGTACCTGACTAGTAAGTATCTTAAAACCTATGGATTGCTATGTCTCCGAAAGAGAACCAAGCGTGTGTACAGGGGCATAAACGCAGCAGTGATAGGATTACAGAGGTTCGGTGAGCAAATGAAGACCCTTTGAAGTCACATTGCATGGTACCCATTCCACGGGTCTCAACTCTCCAGGTTTAAGGGATTCTTCCTTCAGCTGAAACATGCATGTGGAACCCAGAGTATGATCAACCGTGTGATCGGGAGACGTGTTCAAATATGTCTCAGTTCTCGTACCCTGTTACTCGGGTGCAACATTCCAAACGCTTTATTAACACTCTCCCGAATTGGAAAGTCAGTGCCTTTAATCTCCTGTTTGGACCAGTTTGCAATTTCTGCGGAAGATGAACAGGAATAGGGAGAACCAATGAGAGACTAGCTGGAGGTGTCTGGACGGGCAAATTTAACTCTCATTTCCCACCAGGAAGAGGAATTAACCAAAGGCTCAGCATGCCGTGCCGGAACCAGATTAGGGCCCGAAGCAATCCTGCGGTGTTGCGGCCAGCTCACAAGAAAGCGAGTTGAAGATAGGAGCTCAGTGGCACTGTAATTCACAAACGTGCAGAGTTATAAATGACAGCTATCATCCAAAAATATACTGAAGTAACGCTGCCAAGAGGACTTGAAAGCGGGGCAGAATTGCAGGAAACCGATTTCAGAAGGTAGACTGGAATTGCATTTAAAGCATAGGAAAAGAGGCAGAACGTCGACAATGATGCACTTGGCCAAAAAGGGCGTATGCGTTTTTTCCTGAATATATTCAGGAAAAAACGCATACGCCCTTTTTGGTGAACCAAGCAAGCTTGCAAAGGAAATCTGCACTACATTGAAGTCTCACTTCCCCCCTGGTCAAAAGGACCATCTGAAAAAAGTGTAAAATCCAGAAAGGCAGGAAAGGCAATGGAGAACTGGGAGCCTTGTTATGCTGATGGGCGGGATGTAAATTGCCAACAGCCACTTGGGAGAAGTGTATGGTGTTTCCTGAAACATCTAAAAAACAAAGCAACAGAGCCTAGGGGACTTCCACTTATGGTCCTATAGCTTAGGGAAATTAAAATCAAAAACACACAGCCACCCCAATGTTTGGGATGGCTCTGTTTACAAGAACCTCGTTTACGGTACAAGTTCAATATCAGAGAAAGTGAAAAATGGATAAAGCAGTTGTGGTACTTACGTACAATGCAATATCACTCAGCAATGAAATCTATGTCATCAGGCCCGTAGCAGCATAATGAGTGGATTCAGGTATGATGATTCTAACTGAAATAAGTCACACAGAAAAAGAAACATCATAAGATATCACTAATACACGGAATGTAAACTTGGCTACACACGAACTGGATTACAAAACAGAACAGGGTCTCAAATTTAGAAAACCAACTTATGCTTGCTTAAGGGGAAAGGTGAGTTGGGGTGCTGCATAAAACCAGAGATTGAAATGAGCACAAATAAAGTTCCTTAAGCCAAACATGTAATAGACAAGAGCTACTACTTGCTCAACGAAATGGACTCAACACCCCATATTAAACGCCTAAGAATGTAGCTGACTAGTAAGTACCTTAAAACCTATGGATTGCTATGTCTCCAAAAGAGAATCAAGCGTGTGTACAGGGGCATAAACGCAGCAGTGATAGGATTGGAGAGGTTCGGTGAGCAAACGAAGACCCTTTGAAGTCATATTGCATGGTACCCATTCCACGGGTCTCAACTCTCCAGCTTTAAGGGATTCTTCCTTCAGCTAAAGCATGCATGTGGAACCCAGAGTATGATCAATCATGTGATCGGGAGACGTGTTCCAATATGTCTCAGTTCTCGTCCCATGGTACTCGGGTGCAACATTGCAGATGCTTTACTAACACTCTCCCGACTTGGAGAGTCAGTACCTTTAACCTCCTGTTTGGCCCAGTTTGCAATTTCTGCGGAAGATGAACAGGAATAGGGAGAACCAATGAGAGACTAGCTGGAGGTGTCTGGACGGGCAAATATAACTCTCATTTCCCACCAAGAAGAGGAATTAACCAAAGGATCAGCGTGCCATGCCGGAACCAGATTAAGGCCTGAAGCAATCCTGTGGTGTTGCGGCCAGCTCACAAGAAAGCGAGTTGAAGAAAGGAGCTCAGGGGCACTGTAATTCACAAACCTGCAGAGTTATAAATGACAGCTATCGTCCAAAAATATACTGAAGTAAGCCTGGCAAGACGACTTGAAAGCGGGGCAGAATTGCAGGAAACCGATTTCAGGAGGTAGACTGGAATTGCATTTAAAGCATAGGAAAAGAGGCAGAACGTCCACAATGATGCACTTGGCTAAAAAGGGCGTATGCGTTTTTTCCTGAATATATTCAGGAAAAAAACGCATACGCACTTTTTGGCCAACCAAGCAAGCTTGCAAAGGAATCTGCACTACATTGAAGTCTCACTTCCCTCCCGGTCAAAAGGATCATCTGAAAAAAGTGTAAAATCCAGAAAGGCAGTACAGGCCATGGAGAACTGGGAGCCTTGTTATGCTGATGGGCGGGATGTAAATTGCCAACAGTCACTGGGGAGAAGTGTATGGTGTTTCCTGAAACATCTAAAAAACAAAGCAACAGAGCCTAGGGCACTTCCACTTATTGTCATATAGCTTAGGGAAATTAAAATCAAAAAGACACAGCCACCCCAAAGTTTGGGACGGCTCTGTTTACAAGAACCTCGTTTACGGTACAAGTTCAATATCGCAGAAATCGAAAAATGGATAAAGAAGTTGTGGTACTTACGTACAATGCAATATCACTCAGCAATGAAATCTATGTCATCATTCCCGTAGCAGCATAATGAGTGGATTCAGGTATGATGATTCTAACTGAAATAAGTCACACAGAAAAAGAAACGTCATAAGATATCACTAATACACGGAATGTAAACTTGGCTACACAGGCACTGAATTACAAAACAGAAGAGGGTCTCAAATTTAGAAAACCAACTTATGCTTGCTTAAGGGGAAAGGTGAGTTGGGGTGCTGCATAAAACCAGAGATTGAAATGAGCACAGATAAAGTTCCTTAAGCCAAATATGTAATATACAAGAGCTACTCCTTGCTCAACGAAATGGACTCAACACCCCATATTAAACGCCTAAGAATGTACCTGACTAGTAAGTATCTTAAAACCTATGGATTGCTATGTCTCCGAAAGAGAACCAAGCGTGTGTACAGGGGCATAAACGCAGCAGTGATAGGATTGGAGAGGTTCGGTGAGCAAATGAAGACATTTTGAAGTCACATTGCATGGTACCCATTCCACGGGTCTCAACTCTCCAGGTTTAAGGGATTCTTCCTTCAGCTAAACCATGCATGTGGAACCCAGAGTATGATCAACCGTGTGATCGGGAGACGTGTTCAAATATGTCTCAGTTCTCGTACCCTGTTATTCGGGTGCAACATTCCAAACGCTTTATTAACACTCTCCCGAATTGGAAAGTCAGTGCCTTTAATCTCCTGTTTGGCCCAGTTTGCAATTTCTGCGGAAGATGAACAGGAATAGGGAGAACCAATGAGAGACTAGCTGGAGGTCTCTGGACGGGCAAATTTAACTCTCATTTCCCACCAGGAAGAGGAATTAACCAAAGGCTCAGCATGCCGTGCCGGAACCAGATTAGGGCCCGAAGCAATCCTGCGGTGTTGCGGCCAGCTCACAAGAAAGCGAGTTGAAGATAGGAGCTCAGTGGCACTGTAATTCACAAACCTGCAGAGTTATAAATGACAGCAATCCTCCAAAAATATACTGAAGTAACGCTGCCAAGAGGACTTGAAAGCGGGGCAGAATTGCAGGAAACCGATTTCAGAAGGTAGACTGGAATTGCATTTAAAGCATAGGAAAAGAGGCAGAACGTCGACAATAATGTACTTGGCCAAAAAGGGCGTATGCGTTTTTTCCTGAATATATTCAGGAAAAAACGCATACGCCCTTTTTGGCCAACCAAGCAAGCTTGCAAAGGAAATCTGCACTACATTAAAGTCTCACTTCCCCCCTGGTCAAAAGGACCATCTGAAAAAAGTGTAAAATCCAGAAAGGCAGGAAAGGCAATGGAGAACTGGGAGCCTTGCTATGCTGATGGGCGGGATGTAAATTGCCAACAGCCACTAGGGAGAAGTGTATGGTGTTTCCTGAAACATCTAAAAAACAAAGCAACAGAGCCTACGGCACTTACACTTATGGTCCTATAGCTTAGGGAAATTAAAATCAAAAACACACAGCCACCCCAAAGTTTGGGACGGCTCTGTTTACAAGAACTTCGTTTACGGTACAAGTTCAATGTCGCAGAAAGCGAAAAATGGATAAAGAAGCTGTGGTACTTACGTACAATGCAATATCACTCAGCAATGAAATCTATGTCATCATTCCCGTAGCAGCATAATGAGTGGATTCAGGTATGATGATTCTAACTGAAATAAGTCACACAGAAAAAGAAACGTCATAAGATATCACTAATACACGGAATGTAAACTTGGCGACACAGGCACTGAATTACAAAACACAACAGGGTCTCAAATTTAGAAAACCAACTTATGCTTGCTTAAGGGGAAAGGTGAGTTGGGGTGCTGCATAAAACCAGAGATTGAAATGAGCACAGATAAAGTTCCTTAAGCCAAATATGTAATATACAAGAGCTACTCCTTATTCAACGAAATGGACTCAACACCCCATATTAAACGCCTAAGAATGTACCTGACTAGTAAGTATCTTAAAACCTATGGATTGCTATGTCTCCGAAAGAGAACCAAGCGTGTGTACAGGGGCATAAACGCAGCAGTGATAGGATTGCAGAGGTTCGGTGAGCAAATGAAGACCCTTTGAAGTCACATTGCATGGTACCCATTCCACGGGTCTCAACTCTCCACTTTTAAGGGATTCTTCCTTCAGCTAAAGCATGCATGTGGAACACAGAGTATGATCAACCGTGTGATCGGGAGACGTGTTCCAATATGTCTCAGTTCTCGTCCCCTGGTACTCGGGTGCAACATTCCAGATGCTTTACTAACACTCTTCCGACTTGGAGAGTCAGTGCCTTTAACCTCCTTTTTGGCCCAGTTTGCAATTTCTGCGGAAGATGAACAGGAATAGGGAGAACCAATGAGAGACTAGCTGGAGGTGTCTGGACGGGCAAATTTAACTCTCATTTCCCACCAGGAAGAGGAATTAACCAAAGGCTCAGTGTGCCGTGCCGGAACCAGATTAGGGCCTGAAGCAATCCTGCGGTGTTGCGGCCAGCTCACAAGAAAGCGAGCTGAAGAAAGGAGCTCAGGGGCACTGTAATTCACAAACCTGCAGAGTTATAAATGACAGCTATCGTCCAAAAATATACTGAAGTAAGGCTGCCAAGAGGACTTGAAAGCCGGGCAGAATTGCAGGAAACCGATTTCAGGAGGTAGACTGGAATTGCATTTAAAGCATAGGAAAAGAGGCAGAAGGTCGACAATGATGCACTTGGCCAAAAAGGGCGTATGCGTTTTTTCCTGAATATATTCAGGAAAAAACGCATACGCCCTTTTTGGCCAACCAAGCAAGCTTGCAAAGGAAATCTGCACTACAATGAAGTCTCACTTCCCCCCCCCCCGTCAAAAGGGCCATCTGAAAAAAGTGTAAAATCCAGAAAGGCAGGACCGGCCATGGAGAACAGGGAGCCTTGTTATGCTGATGGGCGGGATGTAAATTGCCAACAGCCACTCAGGAGAAGTGTATGGTATTTCCTGAAACATCTAAAAAACAAAGCAACAGAGCCTAGGGCACTTCCACTTATGGTCCTATAGCTTAGGGAAATTAAAATCAAAAAGACACAACCACCCCAAATTTTGGGATGGCTCTGTTTACAAGAACCTCGTTTACGGTACAAGTTCAATATCGCAGAAAGCGAAAAATGGATAAAGAATTTGTGGTACTTACGTACAATGCAATATCACTCAGCAATGAAATCTATGTCATCATTCCCGTAGCAGCATAATGAGTGGATTCAGGTATGATGATTCTAACTGAAATAAGTCACACAGAAAAAGAAACGTCATAAGATATCACTAATACACGGAATGTAAACTTGGCTACACAGGAACTGGATTACAAAACAGAACGGGGTCCCAAATTTAGAAAACCAACTTATGCTTGTTTAAGGGGAAAGGTGAGTTGGGGTGCTGCATAAAACCAGAGATTGAAATGAGCACAGATAAAGTTCCTTAAGCCAAATATGGAATAGACAAGAGCTACTCCTTGCTCAACGAAATGGACTCAACACCCCATATTAAACGCCTAAGAATGTACCTGACTAGTAAGTATCTTAAAACCTATGGATTGCTATGTCTCCGAAACAGAATCAAGCGTGTGTACAGGGGCATAAACGCAGCAGTGATAGGATTGGAGAGGTTCGGTGAGCAAATGAAGACCCTTTGAAGTCATATTGCCTGATACCCATTCCACGGGTCTCAACTCTCCAGCTTTAAGGGATTCTTCCTTCAGCTGAAACATGCATGTGGAACCCAGAGTATGATCAACCGTGTGATTGGGAGACGTGTTCAAATATGTCTCAGTTCTCGTCCCCTGGTACTCGGGTGCAACATTGCAGATGCTTTACTAACAATCTCCCGACTTGGAGAGATAGTGCCTTTAACCTCCTGTTTGGCCCAGTTTGCAGTTTCTGTGGAAGATGAACAGGAATAGGGAGAACCAATGAGAGACTAGCTGGAGGTGTCTGGATGGGCAAATTTAACTCTCATTTCCCACCAGGAAGAGCAATTAAGCAAAGGCTCAGCGTGCCGTGCCGGAACCAGATTAGGGCCTGAAGCAATCGTGCGGTGTTGCGGCCAGCTCACAAGAAAGCGAGTTGAAGAAAGGAGCTCAGGGGCACTGTAATTCACAAACCTGCAGAGTTATAAATGACAGCTATCGTCCAAAAATATACTGAAGTAAGGCTGCCACGAGGACTTGAAAGCGGGGCAGAATTGCAGGAAACCAATTTCAGGAGGTAGACTGGAATTGCATTTAAAGCATAGGAAAAGAGGCAGAACGTCGACAATGATGCACTTGGCCAAAAAGGGCGTATGCGTTTTCTCCTGAATATATTCAGGAAAAAACGCATACACCGTTTTTGGCCAACCAAGCAAGCTTGCAAAGGAAATCTGCACTACAATGAAGTCTCACTTCCCCCAGGTCAAAAGGGCCATCTGAAAAAAGTGTAAAATCCAGAAAGGCAGGACCGGCCATGGAGAACTGGGAGCCTTGTTATGCTGATGGGCGGGATGTAAATTGCCAACAGCCACTCAGGAGAAGTGTATGGTGTTTCCTGAAACATCTAAAAAACAAAGCAACAGAGCCTAGGGCACTTCCACTTATGGTCCTATAGCTTAGGGAAATTAAAATCAAAAAGACACAGCCACCCCAAAGTTTGGGATGGCTCTGTTTACAAGAACCTCGTTTACGGTACAAGTTCAATATCGCAGAAAGTGAAAAATGGATAAAGAGGTTGTGGTAGTTACGTACAATGCAATATCACTCAGCAATGAAATCTATGTCATCAGGCCCGTAGCAGCATAGACTGGATTCAGGTATGATGATTCTCACGGAAATAAGTCACACAGAAAAAGAAACATCATAAGATATCACTAATACACGGAATGTAAACTTGGCTACACGGGAACTGGATTACAAAACAGAAGAGGGTCTCAAATTTAGAAAACCAACTTACGCTTGCTTAAGGGGAAGTGTGAGTTGGGGTGCTACATAAAACCAGAGATTGAAATGAGCACAGATAAATTTCCTTAAGCCAAATATGGAATAGACAAGAGCTACTCCTTGCTCAACGAAATGGACTCAACACCCCATATTAAATGCCTAAGAATGTACCTGACTAGTAAGTATCTTAAAACCTATGGATTGCTATGTCTCCGAAAGAGAACCAAGCGTGTGTACAGGGGCATAAACGCAGCAGTGATAGGATTACAGAGGTTCGGTGAGCAAATGAAGACCCTTTGAAGTCACATTGCATGGTACCCATTCCACGGGTCTCAACTCTCCAGGTTTAAGGGATTCTTCCTTCAGCTGAAACATGCATGTGGAACCCAGAGTATGATCAACCGTGTGATCGGGAGACGTGTTCAAATATGTCTCAGTTCTCGTACCCTGTTACTCGGGTGCAACATTCCAAACGCTTTATTAACACTCTCCCGAATTGGAAAGTCAGTGCCTTTAATCTCCTGTTTGGACCAGTTTGCAATTTCTGCGGAAGATGAACAGGAATAGGGAGAACCAATGAGAGACTAGCTGGAGGTGTCTGGACGGGCAAATTTAACTCTCATTTCCCACCAGGAAGAGGAATTAACCAAAGGCTCAGCATGCCGTGCCGGAACCAGATTAGGGCCCGAAGCAATCCTGCGGTGTTGCGGCCAGCTCACAAGAAAGCGAGTTGAAGATAGGAGCTCAGTGGCACTGTAATTCACAAACGTGCAGAGTTATAAATGACAGCTATCATCCAAAAATATACTGAAGTAACGCTGCCAAGAGGACTTGAAAGCGGGGCAGAATTGCAGGAAACCGATTTCAGAAGGTAGACTGGAATTGCATTTAAAGCATAGGAAAAGAGGCAGAACGTCGACAATGATGCACTTGGCCAAAAAGGGCGTATGCGTTTTTTCCTGAATATATTCAGGAAAAAACGCATACGCCCTTTTTGGTGAACCAAGCAAGCTTGCAAAGGAAATCTGCACTACATTGAAGTCTCACTTCCCCCCTGGTCAAAAGGACCATCTGAAAAAAGTGTAAAATCCAGAAAGGCAGGAAAGGCAATGGAGAACTGGGAGCCTTGTTATGCTGATGGGCGGGATGTAAATTGCCAACAGCCACTTGGGAGAAGTGTATGGTGTTTCCTGAAACATCTAAAAAACAAAGCAACAGAGCCTAGGGGACTTCCACTTATGGTCCTATAGCTTAGGGAAATTAAAATCAAAAACACACAGCCACCCCAATGTTTGAGATGGCTCTGTTTACAAGAACCTCGTTTACGGTACAAGTTCAATATCAGAGAAAGTGAAAAATGGATAAAGCAGTTGTGGTACTTACGTACAATGCAATATCACTCAGCAATGAAATCTATGTCATCAGGCCCGTAGCAGCATAATGAGTGGATTCAGGTATGATGATTCTAACTGAAATAAGTCACACAGAAAAAGAAACATCATAAGATATCACTAATACACGGAATGTAAACTTGGCTACACACGAACTGGATTACAAAACAGAACAGGGTCTCAAATTTAGAAAACCAACTTATGCTTGCTTAAGGGGAAAGGTGAGTTGGGGTGCTGCATAAAACCAGAGATTGAAATGAGCACAAATAAAGTTCCTTAAGCCAAACATGTAATAGACAAGAGCTACTACTTGCTCAACGAAATGGACTCAACACCCCATATTAAACGCCTAAGAATGTAGCTGACTAGTAAGTACCTTAAAACCTATGGATTGCTATGTCTCCAAAAGAGAATCAAGCGTGTGTACAGGGGCATAAACGCAGCAGTGATAGGATTGGAGAGGTTCGGTGAGCAAACGAAGACCCTTTGAAGTCATATTGCATGGTACCCATTCCACGGGTCTCAACTCTCCAGCTTTAAGGGATTCTTCCTTCAGCTAAAGCATGCATGTGGAACCCAGAGTATGATCAATCATGTGATCGGGAGACGTGTTCCAATATGTCTCAGTTCTCGTCCCATGGTACTCGGGTGCAACATTGCAGATGCTTTACTAACACTCTCCCGACTTGGAGAGTCAGTACCTTTAACCTCCTGTTTGGCCCAGTTTGCAATTTCTGCGGAAGATGAACAGGAATAGGGAGAACCAATGAGAGACTAGCTGGAGGTGTCTGGACGGGCAAATATAACTCTCATTTCCCACCAAGAAGAGGAATTAACCAAAGGATCAGCGTGCCATGCCGGAACCAGATTAAGGCCTGAAGCAATCCTGTGGTGTTGCGGCCAGCTCACAAGAAAGCGAGTTGAAGAAAGGAGCTCAGGGGCACTGTAATTCACAAACCTGCAGAGTTATAAATGACAGCTATCGTCCAAAAATATACTGAAGTAAGCCTGGCAAGACGACTTGAAAGCGGGGCAGAATTGCAGGAAACCGATTTCAGGAGGTAGACTGGAATTGCATTTAAAGCATAGGAAAAGAGGCAGAACGTCCACAATGATGCACTTGGCTAAAAAGGGCGTATGCGTTTTTTCCTGAATATATTCAGGAAAAAACGCATACGCACTTTTTGGCCAACCAAGCAAGCTTGCAAAGGAAATCTGCACTACATTGAAGTCTCACTTCCCTCCCGGTCAAAAGGATCATCTGAAAAAAGTGTAAAATCCAGAAAGGCAGTACAGGCCATGGAGAACTGGGAGCCTTGTTATGCTGATGGGCGGGATGTAAATTGCCAACAGTCACTGGGGAGAAGTGTATGGTGTTTCCTGAAACATCTAAAAAACAAAGCAACAGAGCCTAGGGCACTTCCACTTATTGTCATATAGCTTAGGGAAATTAAAATCAAAAAGACACAGCCACCCCAAAGTTTGGGACGGCTCTGTTTACAAGAACCTCGTTTACGGTACAAGTTCAATATCGCAGAAATCGAAAAATGGATAAAGAAGTTGTGGTACTTACGTACAATGCAATATCACTCAGCAATGAAATCTATGTCATCATTCCCGTAGCAGCATAATGAGTGGATTCAGGTATGATGATTCTAACTGAAATAAGTCACACAGAAAAAGAAACGTCATAAGATATCACTAATACACGGAATGTAAACTTGGCTACACAGGCACTGAATTACAAAACAGAAGAGGGTCTCAAATTTAGAAAACCAACTTATGCTTGCTTAAGGGGAAAGGTGAGTTGGGGTGCTGCATAAAACCAGAGATTGAAATGAGCACAGATAAAGTTCCTTAAGCCAAATATGTAATATACAAGAGCTACTCCTTGCTCAACGAAATGGACTCAACACCCCATATTAAACGCCTAAGAATGTACCTGACTAGTAAGTATCTTAAAACCTATGGATTGCTATGTCTCCGAAAGAGAACCAAGCGTGTGTACAGGGGCATAAACGCAGCAGTGATAGGATTGGAGAGGTTCGGTGAGCAAATGAAGACATTTTGAAGTCACATTGCATGGTACCCATTCCACGGGTCTCAACTCTCCAGGTTTAAGGGATTCTTCCTTCAGCTAAACCATGCATGTGGAACCCAGAGTATGATCAACCGTGTGATCGGGAGACGTGTTCAAATATGTCTCAGTTCTCGTACCCTGTTATTCGGGTGCAACATTCCAAACGCTTTATTAACACTCTCCCGAATTGGAAAGTCAGTGCCTTTAATCTCCTGTTTGGCCCAGTTTGCAATTTCTGCGGAAGATGAACAGGAATAGGGAGAACCAATGAGAGACTAGCTGGAGGTCTCTGGACGGGCAAATTTAACTCTCATTTCCCACCAGGAAGAGGAATTAACCAAAGGCTCAGCATGCCGTGCCGGAACCAGATTAGGGCCCGAAGCAATCCTGCGGTGTTGCGGCCAGCTCACAAGAAAGCGAGTTGAAGATAGGAGCTCAGTGGCACTGTAATTCACAAACCTGCAGAGTTATAAATGACAGCAATCCTCCAAAAATATACTGAAGTAACGCTGCCAAGAGGACTTGAAAGCGGGGCAGAATTGCAGGAAACCGATTTCAGAAGGTAGACTGGAATTGCATTTAAAGCATAGGAAAAGAGGCAGAACGTCGACAATAATGTACTTGGCCAAAAAGGGCGTATGCGTTTTTTCCTGAATATATTCAGGAAAAAACGCATACGCCCTTTTTGGCCAACCAAGCAAGCTTGCAAAGGAAATCTGCACTACATTAAAGTCTCACTTCCCCCCTGGTCAAAAGGACCATCTGAAAAAAGTGTAAAATCCAGAAAGGCAGGAAAGGCAATGGAGAACTGGGAGCCTTGCTATGCTGATGGGCGGGATGTAAATTGCCAACAGCCACTAGGGAGAAGTGTATGGTGTTTCCTGAAACATCTAAAAAACAAAGCAACAGAGCCTACGGCACTTACACTTATGGTCCTATAGCTTAGGGAAATTAAAATCAAAAACACACAGCCACCCCAAAGTTTGGGACGGCTCTGTTTACAAGAACCTCGTTTATGGTACAAGTTCAATATCACAGAAAGTGAAAAATGGATAAAGAAGTTGTGGTACTTACATACAATGCAATATCACTCAGCAATGAAATCTATGTCATCAGGCCTGTAGCAGAAAATGACTGGGTTAAGGTATGATAATTCTAACTGAAATACATCAAACAGAAAAAGAAACATCATAAGATATCACTAATACACGGAATGTAAACTTGGCTACACAGGAACTGGATTACAAAACAGAACAAGGTCTCAAATTTAGAAAACCAACTTATGCTTGCTTAAGGGGAAAGGTGAGTTGGGGAGCTGCATAAAACCAGAGATTGAAATGAGCACAGATAAAGTTCCTTAAGCCAAATATGTAACAGAGAAGAGCTACTCCTTGCTCAACCAAATGGACTCAAAACCCCATATTAAACGCCTAAGAATGTACCTGACTAGTAAGTATCTTAAAACCTCTGGTTTGCTATGTCTCTGAAAGAGAATCAAGCGTGAGTACCGGGGCATAAACGCAGCAGTGATAGGATTGGAGAGGTTCGGTGAGCAAATGAAGACCCTTTGAAGTCATATTGCATGGTACCCATTCCATGGGTCTCAACTCTCCAGGTTTTAGGGATTCTTCCTTCAGCTAAAACATGCATGTGGAACCCAGAGTATGATCAACCATGTGATCGGGAGACGTGTTCAAATATGTCTCAGTTCTCATCCCCTGGTACTCGGGTGCAACATTCCAGATGCTTTACTAACACTCTCCCGACTTGGAGAGTCAGTGCCTTTAACCTCCTGTTTGGCCCAGTTTGCAAATTCTGCGGAAGATGAACAGGAATAGGGAGAACCAATGAGAGACTAGCTGGAGGTGTCTGGACGGGCAAATTTAACTCTCATTTCCCACCAGGAAGAGGAATTAAGCAAAGGCTCAGCATGCCGTGCTGGAACCAGATTAGGGCCTGAAGCAATCCTGCGGTGTTGCGGCCAGCTCACAAGAAAGCGAGTTGAAGAAAGGAGCTCAGGGGCACTGTTATCACAAACCTGCAGAGTTATGAATGACACCTATCGTCCAAAAATATACTGAAGTAAGGCTGCCAAGAGGACTTGAAAGCAGGGCAGAATTGCAGGAAACCGATTTCAGGAGGTAGACTGGAATTGCATTTAAGCATAGGAAAAGAGGCAGAACGTCGACAATGATGCACTTGGCCGAAAAGTGCGTATGCGTTTTTTCCTGCATATATTCAGGAAAAAACGCATACGCCTTTTTTGGCCAACCAAGCAAGCTTGCAAAGGAAATCTGCACTACAATGAAGTCTCACTTCCCCCCAGTCAAAAGGGCCATGTGACAAAAGTGTAAAATCCAGAAAGGCAGGACAGGCCATGGAGAACTGGGAGCCTTGTTATGCTGATGGGCGGGATGAAAATTGCCAACAGCCACTCAGGAGAAGTGTATGGTGTTTCATGAAACATCTAAAAAACAAAGCAACAGAGCCTAGGGCACTTCCACTTATAGTCCTATAGCTTAGGGATATTAAAATCAAAAAGACACAGCCACCCCAAAGTTTGGGACCTCTCTGTTTACAAGAACCTCATTTACGGTAGAAGTTCAATATCGCAGAAAGTGAAAAATGGATAAAGAAGTTGTGGTAGTTACGTACAATGCAATATCACTCAGCAATGAAATCTATGTCATCAGGCCCGTAGCAGCATAGACTGGATTCAGGTATGATGATTCTCACTGAAATAAGTCACACAGAAAAAGAAACATCATAAGATATCACTAATACACGGAATGTAAACTTGGCTACACAGGAACTGGATTACAAAACAGAAGAGGGTCTCAAATTTAGAAACCCAACTTATGCTTGCTTAAGGGGAAAGGTGAGTTGGGGTGCTACATAAAACCAGAGATTGAAATGAGCACAAATAAAGTTCCTTAAGTCAAATATGGAATAGACAAGAGCTACTCCTTGCTCAATGAAATGTACTCAACACCCCATATTAAACGCCTAAGAATGTACCTGACTAGTAAGTATCTTAAAACCTATGGATTGCTATGTCTCCAAAAGAGAATCAAGCGTGTGTACAAGGGCATAAACGCAGCAGTGATAGGATTGGAGAGGTTCGGTGAGCAAATGAAGACCCTTTGAAGTCATATTGCATGCTACTCATTCCACGGGTCTCAACTCTCCAGCTTTAAGGGATTCTTCCTTCAGCTAAAACATACATGTGGAAACCAGGTTATGATAAACCATGTGATCGGGAGACGTGTTCAAATATGTCTCAGTTTTCATCCCCTGGTACTCGGGTGCAACATTCCAGACGCTTTACTAAGACTCTCCCGACTTGGAGAGTCAATGCCTTTAACCTCCTGTTTGCCCCAGTTTGCAATTTCTGCAGAAGATGAACAGGAATAGGGAGAACCAATGAGAGACTAGCTGGAGGTGTCTGGACGGGCAAATTTAACTCTCATTTCCCACCAGGAAGAGGAATTAACCAAAGGCTCAGCATACCGTGCCGGAACCAGATTAGGGCCTGAAGCAATCGTGTGGTGTTGCGGCCAGCTCACAAGAAAGTGAGTTGAAGAAAGCAGCTCAGGGGCACTGTAATTCACAAACCTGCAGAGTTATAAATGACAGCTATCGTCCAAAAATATACTGAAGTAACGCTGCCAAGAGGACTTGAAAGCGGGGCAGAATTGCAGGAAACCGATTTCAGGAGGTAGACTGGAATTGCATTTAAAGCATAGCAAAAGAGGCAGAACGTCCACAATGATGCACTTGGCCAAAAAGGGCGTATGCGTTTTTTCCTGAATATATTCAGGAAACAACGCATACGCACTTTTTGGCCAACCAAGCAAGCTTGCAAAGGAAATCTGCACTACAATGAAGTCTCACATTCCCCCTGTCAAAAGGGCCATCTGAAAAAAGTGTAAAATGCAGAAAGGCAGGACAGGCCATGGAGAACTGGGAGCCTTGTTATGCTGATGGGCGGGATGAAAATTGCCAACAGCCACTCAGGAGAAGTGTATGGTGTTTCCTGAAACATCTAAAAAACCAAACAACAGAGCCTAGGGCACTTCCACTTATAGTCCTATAGCTTAGGGAAATTAAAATCAAAAAGACACAGCCACCCCAAAGTTTGGGACCTCTCTGTTTACAAGAACCTCATTTACAGTAGAAGTTCAATATCGCAGAAATTGAAAAATGGATAAAGAAGTTTTGGTACATACGTACAATGCAATATCACTCAGCAATGAAATCTATGTCATCAGGCCCATAGCAGCATAATGAGTGGATTCAGGTGTGATGATTCTAACTGAAATAAGTCACACAGAAAAAGAAACATCATAAGATATCACTAATACACGGAATGTAAACTTGGCTACACAGGAATTGGATTACAAAACAGAACAGGGTCTCAAATTTAGAAAGCCAACTTATGCTTGCTTAAGGGGAAAGGTGAGTTGGGGTGCTGCATAAAACCAGAGATTGAAATGAGCACAGATAAAGTTCCTTAAGCCAAATATATAATAGACAAGAGCTACTCCTTGCTCAACGAAATGGACTCAACACCCCATATTAAACGCCTAAGAATGTACCTGACTAGTAAGTATCTTAAAAGCTATGGATCGCTATGTCTCTGAAAGAGAATCAAGCATGTGTACAGGGGCATAAACGCAGCAGTGATAGGATTGGAGAGGTTCGGTGAGCAAATGAAGACCCTTTGAAGTCATATTGCATAGTACCCATTCCACGGGTCTCAACTCTCCAGGTTTAAGGGATTCTTCCTTCAGCTAAAGCATGCATGTGGAACCCAGAGTATGATCAACCGTGTGATCGGGAGACGTGTTCCAATATGTCTCAGTTCTCGTCCCCTGGTACTCGGGTGCAACATTCCAGACGCTTTACTAACACTCTCCCGACTTGGAGAGTCAGTCCCTTTAACCTCCTGTTTGGACCAGTTTGCAATTTCTGCGGAAGATGAACAGGAATAAGGAGAACCAATGAGAGACTAGCTGGAGGTGTCTGGACGGGCAAATTTAACTCTCATTTCCCACCAGGAAGAGGAATTAACCAAAGGCTCAGCGTGCGGTGCCGGAACCTGACTAGGGCCTGAAGCAATCGTGCGGTGTTGCGGCCAGCTCACAACAAAGCGAGTTGAAGAAAGGACCTCAGGGGCACTGTAATTCACAGACCTGCAGAGTTATAAATGACAGCTATCGTCCAAAAATATACTGAAGTAAGGCTGCCAAGAGGACTTGAAAGCGGGGCAGAATTGCAGGAAACCGATTTCAGGAGGTAGACTGGAATTGCACTTAAAGCATAGGAAAAGAGGCAGAACTTCGACAATGATGCACTGGGACAAAAAGGGCGTATGCGTTTTTTCCTGAATATATTCAGGAAAAAACGCATACGCCCTTTTTGGCCAAACAAGCAAGCTTGCAAAGGAAATCTGCACTACAATGAAGTCTCACTTCCCCTTGGTCAAAAGGGCCATCTGAAAAAAGTGTAAAATCCAGAAAGGCAGGACAGGCCATGGAGAACTGGGAGCCTTTTTATGCTGATGGGTGGGATGTAAATTGCCAACAGCCACTTGGGAGAAGTGTATGGTATTTCCTGAAACATCTAAAAAACAAAGCAACAGAGCCTAGGGCACTTCCACTTATGGTCCTATAGCTTAGGGAAATTAAAATCAAAAAGACACAGCCACCCCAAAGTTTGGGACGGCTCTGTTTACAAGAACCTCGTTTACGGTACAAGTTCAAAATCGCAGAAAGCGAAAAATGGAGAAAGAATTTGTGGTACTTACGTACAATGAAATATCACTCAGCAATGAAATCTATGTCATCATTCCCGTAGCAGCATAATGAGTGGATTCAGGTATGATGATTCTAACTGAAATAAGTCACACAGAAAAAGAAACATCATAAGATATCACTAATACACGGAATGTAAACTTGGCTACACAGGAACAGGATTACAAAAGAGAACAGGGTCTCAAATTTAGAAAACCAACTTATGCTTTCTTAGGGGAAAGGTGAGTTGTGGTGCTGCATAAAACCAGAGATTGAAATGAGCACAGATAAGGTTCCTTAAGCCAAACATGTAATAGACAAGAGCTACTCCTTGCTCAACGAAATGGACTCAACACCCCATATTAAACGCCTAAGAATGTACCACACTAGTAAGTATCTTAAATCCTATGGATTGCTATGTCTCCAAAAGAGAAGCAAGCGTGTGTACAAGGGCATAAACGCAGCAGGGATAGGATTGGAGAGGTTCGGTGAGCAAATGAAGACCTTTGAAGTCATATTGCATGGTACCCATTCCACGGGTCTCAACTCTCCACGTTTAAGGGATTCTTCCTTCAGCTAAAGCATGCATGTGGAACCCAGAGTATGATCAACCGTGTGATCGGTAGACGTGTTCCAATATGCCTCAGTTCTCATCCCCTGGTACTCGGGTGCAACATTCCAGACGCTTTACTAACACTCTCCCGACTTGGAGAGTCAGTGCCTTTAACCTCCTGTTTGGCCCAGTTTGCAATTTCTGCGGAAGATGAACAGGAATAGGGAGAACCAATGAGAGACTAGCTGGAGGTGTCTGGACGGGCAAATTTAACTCTCATTTCCCACCAGGAAGAGGAATTAACCAAAGGCTCAGCGTGCCGTGCCGGAACCAGATTAGGGCCTGAAGCAATCCTGCTGTGTTGCGGCCAGCTCACAAGAAAGCGAGTTGAAGAAAGGAGCTCAGGGGCACTGTAATTCACAAACCTGCAGATTTATAAATGACAGCTATCGTCCAAAAATATACTGAAGTAAGGCTGCCAAGAGGACTTGAAAGCGGGGCAGAATTGCAGGAAACCGATTTCAGGAGGTAGACTGGAATTACATTTAAAGCATAGGAAAAGAGGCAGAACGTCGACAATGATGCACTTGGCCAAAAAGGGCGTATGCGTTTTTTCCTGAATATATTCAGAAAAAAGGCATAGGTCCTTTTTGGCCAACCAAGCAAGCTTGCAAAGGAAATCTGCACTACAATGAAGTCTCACTATCCCCCGGTCAAAAGGGCCAACTGAAAAAAGTGTAAAATCCAGAAAGGCAGGACAGGCCATGGAGAACTGGGAGCCTTGTTATGCTGATGGGCGGGATGTAAATTGCCAACAGCCACTCGGGAGAAGTGTATGGTGTTTCCTGAAACATCTAAAAAACAAAGCAACAGAGCCTAGGGCACTTGCACTTATGGTCCTATAGCTTACGGAAATTAAAATCAAAAAGACACAGCCACCCCAAAGTTTGGGACCTCTCTGTTTACAAGAACCTCATTTACAGTAGAAGTTCAATATCGCAGAAATTGAAAAATGGATAAAGAAGTTGTGGTACTCACGTACAATGCAATATCACTCAGCAATGAAATCTATGCCATCTGGCCCATAGCAGCATAATGAGTGGATTCAGGTATGTTGATTCTCACTGAAATAAGTCACACAGAAAAAGAAACATCATAAGATATCACTAATACACGGAATGTAAACTTGGCTACACAGGAACTGGATTACAAAACAGAAGAGGGTCTCAAATTTAGAAAACCAACTTATGCTTGTTTAAGGGGAAAGGTGAGTTGGGGTGCTGCATAAAACCAGAGATTGAAATGAGCACAGATAAAGTTCCTTAAGCCAAATATGGAATAGACAAGAGCTACTCCTTGCTCAACGAAATGGATTCAAAACCCCATATTAAACGCCTAATAATGTACCTGACTAGTAAGTATCTTAAAACCTATGGATTGCTATGTCTCTGAAAGAAAATCAAGCGTGAGTACCGGGGCATAAACGCAGCAGTGATAGGATTGGAGAGGTTCGGTGAGCAAATGAAGACCCTTTGAAGTCATATTGCATGGTACCCATTCCACGGGTCTCAACTCTCCAGGTTTAAGGGATTCTTCCTTCAGCTAAAACATGCATGTGGAACCCAGAGTATGATCAACCATGTGATCGGGAGACGTGTTCAAATATGTCTCAGTTTTCGACCGCTGGTACTCAGGTGCAACATTCCAGATGCTTTACTAACACTCTCCCGACTTGGAGAGTCAGTGCCTTAAACCTCCTGCTTGGCCCAGTTTGCAATTTCTGCGTAAAGATGAACAGGGATAGGGAGGACCAATGAGAGACTAGCTGGAGGTGTCTGGACGGGCAAATTTAACTCTCATTTCCCACCAGGAAGAGCAATTAAGCAAAGGCTCAGCGTGCCGTGCCGGAACCAGATTAGGGCCTGAAGCAATCGTGCGGTGTTGCGGCCAGCTCACAAGAAAGCGAGTTGAAGAAAGGAGCTCAGGGGCACTGTAATTCACAAACCTGCAGAGTTATAAATGACAGCTATCGTCCAAAAATATACTGAAGTAAGGCTGCCACGAGGACTTGAAAGCGGGTCAGAATTGCAGGAAACCAATTTCAGGAGGTAGACTGGAATTGCATTTAAAGCATAGGAAAAGAGGCAGAACGTAGACAATGATGCACTTGGCCAAAAAGGGCGTATGCGTTTTTTCCTGAATATATTCAGGAAAAAACGCATACGCCCTTTTTGGCCATACAAGCAAGCTTGCAAAGGAAATCTGCACTACAATGAAGTCTCACTTCCCCTTGGTCAAAAGGGCCATCTGAAAAAAGTGTAAAATCCAGAAAGGCAGGACAGGCCATGGAGAACTGGGAGCCTTTTTATGCTGATGGGTGGGATGTAAATTGCCAACAGCCACTTGGGAGAAGTGTATGGTATTTCCTGAAACATCTAAAAAACAAAGCAACAGAGCCTAGGGCACTTCCACTTATGGTCCTATAGCTTAGGGAAATTAAAATAAAAAAGACACAGCCACCCCAAAGTTTGGGACGGCTCTGTTTACAAGAACCTCGTTTACGGTACAAGTTCAAAATCGCAGAAAGCGAAAAATGGAGAAAGAATTTGTGGTACTTACGTACAATGCAATATCACTCAGCAATGAAATCTATGTCATCATTCCCGTAGCAGCATAATGAGTGGATTCAGGTATGATGATTCTAACTGAAATAAGTCACACAGAAAAAGAAACATCATAAGATATCACTAATACACGGAATGTAAACTTGGCTACACAGGCACTGAATTACAAAACAGAAGAGGGTCTCAAATTTAGAAAACCAACTTATGCTTGCTTAAGGGGAAAGGTGAGTTGGGGTGCTGCATAAAACCAGAGATTGAAATGAGCACAGATAAAGTTCCTTAAGCCAAATATGTAATATACAAGAGCTACTCCTTGCTCAACGAAATGGACACAACACCCCATATTAAACGCCTAAGAATGTACCTGACTAGTAAGTATCTTAAAACCTATGGATTGCTATGTCTCCGAAAGAGAACCAAGCGTGTGTACAGGGGCATAAACGCAGCAGTGATAGGATTGGAGAGGTTCGGTGAGCAAATGAAGACATTTTGAAGTCACATTGCATGGTACCCATTCCACGGGTCTCAACTCTCCAGGTTTAAGGGATTCTTCCTTCAGCTAAACCATGCATGTGGAACCCAGAGTATGATCAACCGTGTGATCGGGAGACGTGTTCAAATATGTCTCAGTTCTCGTACCCTGTTATTCGGGTGCAACATTCCAAACGCTCTATTAACACTCTCCCGAATTGGAAAGTCAGTGCCTTTAATCTCCTGTTTGGCCCAGTTTGCAATTTCTGCGGAAGATGAACAGGAATAGGGAGAACCAATGAGAGACTAGCTGGAGGTCTCTGGACGGGCAAATTTAACTCTCATTTCCCACCAGGAAGAGGAATTAACCAAAGGCTCAGCATGCCGTGCCGGAACCAGATTAGGGCCCGAAGCAATCCTGCGGTGTTGCGGCCAGCTCACAAGAAAGCGAGTTGAAGATAGGAGCTCAGTGGCACTGTAATTCACAAACCTGCAGAGTTATAAATGACAGCAATCGTCCAAAAATATACTGAAGTAACGCTGCCAAGAGGACTTGAAAGCGGGGCAGAATTGCAGGAAACCGATTTCAGAAGGTAGACTGGAATTGCATTTAAAGCATAGGAAAAGAGGCAGAACGTGGACAATGATGTACTTGGCCAAAAAGTGCGTATGCGTTGTTTCCTGAATATATTCAGGAAAAAACGCATACGCCCTTTTTGGCCAACCAAGCAAGCTTGCAAAGGAAATCTGCACTACATTAAAGTCTCACTTCCCCCCTGGTCAAAAGGACCATCTGAAAAAAGTGTAAAATCCAGAAAGGCAGGAAAGGCAATGGAGAACTGGGAGCCTTGCTATGCTGGTGGGCGGGATGTAAATTGCCAACAGCCACTAGGGAGAAGTGTATGGTGTTTCCTGAAACATCTAAAAAACAAAGCAACAGAGCCTAGGGCACTTACACTTATGGTCCTATAGCTTAGGGAAATTAAAATCAAAAACACACAGCCACCCCAAAGTTTGGGACGGCTCTGTTTACAAGAACCTCGTTTATGGTACAAGTTCAATATCACAGAAAGTGAAAAATGGATAAAGAAGTTGTGGTACTTACATACAATGCAATATCACTCAGCAATGAAATCTATGTCATCAGGCCTGTAGCAGAAAATGACTGGGTTAAGGTATTATGATTCTAACTGAAATAAGTCAAACAGAAAAAGAAACATCATAAGATATCACTAATACACGGAATGTAAACTTGGCTACACAGGAACTGGATTACAAAACAGAACAAGGTCTCAAATTTAGAAAACCAACTTATGCTTGCTTAAGGGGAAAGGTGAGTTGGGGAGCTGCATAAAACCAGAGATTGAAATGAGCACAGATAAAGTTCCTTAAGCCAAATATGTAACAGAGAAGAGCTACTCCTTGGTCAACCAAATGGACTCAAAACCCCATATTAAACGCCTAAGAATGTACCTGACTAGTAAGTATCTTAAAACCTATGGTTTGCTATGTCTCTGAAAGAGAATCAAGCGTGAGTACCGGGGCATAAACGCAGCAGTGATAGGATTGGAGAGGTTCGGTGAGCAAATGAAGACCCTTTGAAGTCATATTGCATGGTACCCATTCCATGGGTCTCAACTCTCCAGGTTTTAGGGATTCTTCCTTCAGCTAAAACATGCATGTGGAATCCAGAGTATGATCAACCATGTGATCGGGAGACGTGTTCAAATATGTCTCAGTTCTCATCCCCTGGTACTCGGGTGCAACATTCCAGATGCTTTACTAACACTCTCCCGACTTGGAGAGTCAGTGCCTTTAACCTCCTGTTTGGCCCAGTTTGCAAATTCTGCGGAAGATGAACAGGAATAGGGAGAACCAATGAGAGACTAGCTGGAGGTGTCTGGACGGGCAAATTTAACTCTCATTTCCCACCAGGAAGAGGAATTAAGCAAAGGCTCAGCATGCCGTGCTGGAACCAGATTAGGGCCTGAAGCAATCCTGCGGTGTTGCGGCCAGCTCACAAGAAAGCGAGTTGAAGAAAGGAGCTCAGGGGCACTGTTATCACAAACCTGCAGAGTTATGAATGACAGCTATCGTCCAAAAATATACTGAAGTAAGGCTGCCAAGAGGACTTGAAAGCAAGGCAGAATTGCAGGAAACCGATTTCAGGAGGTAGACTGGAATTGCATTTAAGCATAGGAAAAGAGGCAGAACGTCGACAATGATGCACTTGGCCGAAAAGTGCGTATGCGTTTTTTCCTGCATATATTCAGGAAAAAACGCATACGCCCTTTTTGGCCAACCAAGCAAGCTTGCAAAGGAAATCTGCACTACAATGAAGTCTCACTTCCCCCCAGTAAAAAGGGCCATGTGACAAAAGTGTAAAATCCAGAAAGGCAGGACAGGCCATGGAGAACTGGGAGCCTTGTTATGCTGATGGGCGGGATGAAAATTGCCAACAGCCACTCAGGAGAAGTGTATGGTGTTTCATGAAACATCTAAAAAACAAAGCAACAGAGCCTAGGGCACTTCCACTTATAGTCCTATAGCTTAGGGATATTAAAATCAAAAAGACACAGCCACCCCAAAGTTTGGGACCTCTCTGTTTACAAGAATCTCGTTTACGGTACAAGTTCAATATCGCAGAAAGTGAAAAATGGATAAAGAAGTTGTGGTACTCACGTACAATGCAATATCACTCAGCAATGAAATCTATGTCATCTGGCCCGTAGCAGCATAATGAGTGGATTCAGGTATGATGATTCTCACTGAAATAAGTCACACAGAAAAAGAAACATCATAAGATATCACTAATACACGGAATGTAAACTTGGCTACACAGGAACTGGATTACAAAACAGAAGAGGGTCTCAAATTTAGAAAACCAACTTATACTTGCTTAAGGGGAAAGGTGAGTTGGTGTGCTACATAAAACCAGAGATTGAAATGAGCACAGATAAATTTCCTTAAGCCAAATATGGAATAGACAAGAGCTACTCCTTGCTCAACGAAATGGACTCAACACCCCATATTAAACGCCTAAGAATGTACCTGACTAGTAAGTATCTTAAAACCTATGGATTGCTATGTCTCCGAAAGAGAATCAAGCGTGTGTACAGGGGCATAAACGCAGCAGTGATAGGATTGGAGAGGTTCGGTGAGCAAATGAAGACCCTTGAAGTCATATTGCATGGTACCCATTCCACGGGTCTCAACTCTCCAGCTTTAAGGGATTCTTCCTTCAGCTGAAACATGCATGTGGAACCCAGAGTATGATCAACCGTGTGATTGGGAGACGTGTTCAAATATGTCTCAGGTTTCGTCCGTTGGTACTCAGGTGCAACATTCCAGATGCTTTATTAACACTCTCCCGACTTGGAGAGTCAGTGCCTTTAACCTCCTGCTTGGCCCAGTTTGCAATTTCTGCGGAAGATGAACAGGGATAGGGAAGACCAATGAGAGACTAGCTGGAGGTGTCTGGACGGGCAAATTTAACTCTCATTTCCCACCAGGAATAGCAATTAAGCAAAGGCTCAGCGTGCCGTGCCGGAACCAGATTAGGGCCTGAAACAATCCTGCGGTGTTGCGGCCAGCTCACAAGAAAGCGAGTTGAAGAAAGGAGCTCAGGGGCACTGTAATTCACAAACCTGCAGAGATATAAATGACAGCTATCGTCCAAAAATATACTGAAGTAAGGCTGCCACGAGGATTTGAAAGCGGGGCAGAATTGCAGGAAACCGATTTCAGGAGGTAGACTGGTATTGCATTTAAAGCATAGGAAAAGAGGCAGAACGTCGACAATGATGCACTTGGACAAAAAGGGCGTATGCG
This sequence comes from Orcinus orca, assembly GCF_937001465.1. NCBI lineage: Eukaryota > Metazoa > Chordata > Mammalia > Artiodactyla > Delphinidae > Orcinus > Orcinus orca. The sequence goes on from NW_026043795.1 coordinate 43,919, forward strand.
TTTTTTCCTGAATATATTCAGGAAAAAACGCATATGCCCTTTTTGGCCAACCAAGCAAGCTTGCAAAGGAAATCTGCACTACAATGAAGTCTCACTTCCCCCCGGTCAAAAGGGCCATCTGAAAAAAGTGTAAAATCCAGAAAGGCAGGACAGGCCATGGAGAACTGGGAGCCTTGTTATGCTGATGGGCGGGATGTAAATTGCCAACAGCCACTCAGGAGAAGTGTATGGTGTTTCCTGAAACATCTAAAAAACAAAGCAACAGAGCCTAGGGCACTTCCACTTATGGTCCTATAGCTTAGGGAAATTAAAATCAAAAAGACACAGCCACCCCAAAGTATGGGACGGCTCTGTTTACAAGAACCTCATTTACGGTACAAGTTCAATATCGCAGAAAGTGAAAAATGGATAAAGAAGTTGTGGTACTTACGTACAATGCAATATCACTCAGCAAAGAAATCTATGTCATCAGGCCCGTAGCAGCATAGAGTGGATTCAGGTATGATGATTCTAACTGATATAAGTCACACAGAAAAAGAAACATTATAAGATATCACTAATACACAGAATGTAAACTTGGCTACACAGGAACTGGATTACAAAACAGAACAGGGACTGAAATGTAGAAAAGCAACTTATGCTTGCTTAAGGGGAAAGGTGAGTTGGGGTGCTGCATAAAACCAGAGATTGAAATGAGCACAGATAAATTTCCTTAAGCCAAATATGGAATAGACAAGAGCTACTCCTTGCTCAACGAAATGGACTCAAAACCCCATATTAAACGCCTAATAATGCACCTGACTAGTAAGTATCTTAAAACCTATGGATTGCTATGTCTCTGAAAGAGAAACAAGCGTGAGTACCGGGGCATAAACGCAGCAGTGATAGGATTGGAGAGGTTCGGTGAGCAAATGAAGACCCTTTGAAGTCATATTGCATGGTACCCATTCCACGGGTCTCAACTCTCCAGGTTTAAGGGATTCTTCCTTCAGCTAAAACATGCATGTGGAACCCTGAGTATGATCAACCATGTGATCGGGAGACGGGTTCAAATATGTCTCAGTTCTTGTCCCCTGGTACTCGGGTGCAACATTCCAGACGCTTTACAAGACTGTCCCGACTTGGAGAGTCAGTGCCTTTAACCTCCTGTTTGGCCCAGTTTGAAATTTCTGCGGAAGATGAACAGGGATAGGGAAGACCAATGAGAGACTAGCTGGAGGTGTCTGGACGGGCAAATTTAACTCTCATTTCCCACCAGGAAGAGGAATTAACCAAAGGCTCAGCGTGCCGTGCCGGAACAAGATTAGGACCTGAAGCAATCCTGCGGTGTTGCGGCCAGCTCACAAGAAAGCGAGTTGAAGAAAGGAGCTCAGGGGCACTGTAATTCACAAACCTGCAGAGTTATAAATGACAGCTATCGTCCAAAAATATACTGAAGTAAGGCTGCCAAGAGGACTTGAAAGCTGGGCAGAATTGCAGGAAACCGACTTCAGGAGGTAGACTGGAATTGCATTTAAAGCATAGGAAAAGAGGCAGAACGTCGACAATGATGCACTTGGCCAAAAAGGGCGTATACGTTTTTTCCTGAATATATTCAGGAAAAAACGCATACGCCCTTTTTGGCCAACCAAGCAAGCTTGCAAAGGAAATCTGCACTACAATGAAGTCTCACTTCCCCCCGGTCAAAAGGGCCATCTGAAAAAAGTGTAAAATCCAGAAAGGCAGGACAGGCCATGGAGAACTGGGAGCCTTGTTATGCTGATGGGCGGGATGTAAATTGCCAACAGCCACTTGGGAGAAGTGTATGGTGTTTCCGGAAACATCTAAAAAACAAAGCAACAGAGCCTAGGGCACTTCCACTTATGGTCCTATAGCTTAGGGAAATTAAAATCAAAAAGACACAACCACCCCAAAGTTTGGGACGGCTCTGTTTACAAGAACCTCATTTACGGTACAAGTTCAATATTGCAGAAAGTGAAAAATAGATAAAGAAGTTGTGGTACTTACGTACAATGCAATATCACTCAGCAATGAAATCTATGTCATCAGGCCCGTAGCAGCATAGAGTGGATTCAGGTATGATGATTCTAACTGATATAAGTCACACAGAAAAAGAAACATTATAAGATATCACTAATACACGGAATGTAAACTTGGCTACACAGGAACTGGATTACAAAACAAAACAGGGTCTCAAATGTAGAAAAGCAACTTATGCTTGCTTAAGGGGAAAGGTGAGTTGGGGTGCTGCATAAAACCAGAGATTGAAATGAGCACAGATAAAGTTCCTTAAGCCAAATATGGAATAGACAAGAGCTACTCCTTGCTCAACGAAATGGACTCAAAACCACATATTAAACGCCTAATAATGTACCTGACTAGTAAGTATCTTAAAACCTATGGATTGCTATGTCTCTGAAAGAGAAACAAGCGTGAGTACCGGGGCATAAACGCAGCAGTGATAGGATTGGAGAGGTTCGGTGAGCAAATGAAGACCCTTTGAAGTCATATTGCATGGTACCCATTCCACGGGTCTCAACTCTCCAGGTTTAAGGGATTCTTCCTTCAGCTAAAACATGCATGTGGAACCCTGAGTATGATCAACCATGTGATCGGGAGACGGGTTCAAATATGTCTCAGTTCTTGTCCCCTGGTACTCGGGTGCAACATTCCAGACGCTTTACAAGACTGTCCCGACTTGGAGAGTCAGTGCCTTTAACCTCCTGTTTGGCCCAGTTCGAAATTTCTGCGGAAGATGAACAGGAATAGGGAAGACCAATGAGAGACTAGCTGGAGGTGTCTGGACGGGCAAATTTAACTCTCATTTCCCACCAGGAAGAGGAATTAACCAAAGGCTCAGCGTGCCGTGCCAGAACCAGATTAGGACCTGAAGCAATCCTGCGGTGTTGCGGCCAGCTCACAAGAAAGCGAGTTGAAGAAAGGAGCTCAGGGGCACTGTAATTCACAAACCTGCAGAGTTATAAATGACAGCTATCGTCCAAAAATATACTGAAGTAAGGCTGCCAAGAGGACTTGAAAGCTGAGCAGAATTGCAGGAAACCGATTTCAGGAGGTAGACTGGAATTGCATTTAAAGCATAGGAAAAGAGGCAGAACGTCGACAATGATGCACTTGGCCAAAAAGGGCATATACGTTTTTTCCTGAATATATTCAGGAAAAAACGCATACGCCCTTTTTGGCCAACCAAGCAAGCTTGCAAAGGAAATCTGCACTACAATGAAGTCTCACTTCCCCCCGGTCAAAAGGGCCATCTGAAAAAAGTGTAAAATCCAGAAAGGCAGGACAGGCCATGGAGAACTGGGAGCCTTGTTATGCTGATGGGCGGGATGTAAATTGCCAACAGCCACTTGGGAGAAGTGTATGGTGTTTCCGGAAACATCTAAAAAACAAAGCAACAGAGCCTAGGGCACTTCCACTTATGGTCCTATAGCTTAGGGAAATTAAAATCAAAAAGACACAACCACCCCAAAGTTTGGGACGGCTCTGTTTACAAGAACCTCATTTACGGTACAAGTTCAATATCGCAGAAAGTGAAAAATTGATAAAGAAGTTGTGGTACTTACGTACAATGCAATATCACTCAGCAATGAAATCTATGTCATCAGGCCCGTAGCAGCATAGTGTGGATTCAGGTATGATGATTCTAACTGATATAAGTCACACAGAAAAAGAAACATTATAAGATATCACTAATACACGGAATGTAAACTTGGCTACACAGGAACTGGATTACAAAACAAAACAGGGTCTCAAATGTAGAAAAGCAACTTATGCTTGCTTAAGGGGAAAGGTGAGTTGGGGTGCTGCATAAAACCAGAGATTGAAATGAGCACAGATAAATTTCCTTAAGCCAAATATGGAATAGACAAGAGCTACTCCTTGCTCAACGAAATGGACTCAACACCCCATATTAAACGCCTAAGAATGTACCTGACTAGTAAGTATCTTAAAACCTATGGATTGCTATGTCTCTGAAAGAGAATCAAGCATGTGTACAGGGGCATAAACGCAGCAGTGATAGGATTGGAGAGGTTCGGTGAGCAAATGAAGACCCTTTGAAGTCATATTGCATGGTACCCATTCCACGGGTCTCAACTCTCCAGCTTTAAGGGATTCTTCCTTCAGCTGAAACATGCATGTGGAACCCAGAGTATGCTCAACCGTGTGATTGGGAGACGTGTTCAAATATGTCTCAGTTTTTGTCCGCTGGTACTCAGGTGGAACATTCCAGACGCTTTACTAACACTCTTCCGACTTGGAGAGTCAGTGCCTTTAACCTCCTGCTTGGCCCATTTTGCAATTTCTGCGGAAGATGAACAGGGATAAGGAGGACCAATGAGAGACAAGCTGGAGGTGTCTGGACGGGCAAATTTAACTCTCATTTCCCACCAGGAAGAGCAATTAAGCAAAGGCTCAGTGTGCCGTGCCGGAACCAGATTAGGGCCTGAAGCAATCCTGTGGTGTTGCGGCCAGCTCACAAGAAAGAGAGTTGAAGAAAGGAGCTCAGGGGCACTGTTATCACAAACTTGCAGAGTTATGAATGACAGCTATCATCCAAAAATATACTGAAGTAAGGCTGCCAAGAGGACTTGAAAGCGGGGCAGAATTGCAGGAATCCGATTTCAGGAGGTAGACTGGAATTGTATTTAAAGCATAGGAAAAGAGGCAGAACGTCCACAATGATGCACTTGGCCAAAAAGTGTGTATGCGTTTTCTCCTGAATATATTCAGGAGAAAACGCATACGCACTTTTTGGCCAACCAAGCAAGCTTGCAAAGGAAATCTGCACTACATTGAAGTCTCACTTCCCCCCCGGTCAAAAGGACCATCTGCAAAAAGTGTAAAATCCAGAAAGGCAGGACAGGTCATGGAGAACTGGGAGCCTTGTTATGCTGATGGGCGGCATGTAAATCGCCAACAGTCACGGGGGAGAAGTGTATGGTGTTTCCTGAAACATCTAAAAAATAAAGCAACAGAGCCTAGGGCACTTCCACTTATGGTCCTATAGCTTAGGGAAATTAAAATAAAAAAGACACAGCCACCCCAATGTTTGGGACGGCTCTGTTTACAAGAACTCCTTTACGGCACAAGTTCAATTTCGCAGAAAGTGAAAAATGGATAAAGAAGTTGTGGTACTTACGTACAATGCAATATCACTCAGCAAAGAAATCTATGTCATCAGGCCCGTAGCAGCATAGAGTGGATTCAGGTATGATGATTCTAACTGATATAAGTCACACAGAAAAAGAAACATTATAAGATATCACTAATACAGAGAATGTAAACTTGGCTACACAGGAACTGGATTACAAAACAGAACAGGGTCTCAAATGTAGAAAAGCAACTTATGCTTGCTTAAGGGGAAAGGTGAGTTGGGGTGCTGCATAAAACCAGAGATTGAAATGAGCACAGATAAATTTCCTTAAGACAAATATGTAATAGACAAGAGCTACTCCTTGCTCAACGAAATGGACTCAACACCCCATATTAAACGCCTAAGAATGTACCTGACTAGTAAGTATCTTAAAACCTATGGATTGCTATGTCTCTGAAAGAGAATCAAGCGTGTGTACAGGGGCATAAACGCAGCAGTGATAGGATTGGAGAGGTTCGGTGAGCAAATGAAGACCCTTTGAAGTCATATTGCATGGTACCCATTCCACGGGTCTCAACTCTCCAGCTTTAAGGGATTCTTCCTTCAGCTGAAACATGCATGTGGAACCCAGAGTATGATCAACCGTGTGATTGGGAGACGTGTTCAAATATGTCTCAGTTTTTGTCCGCTGGTACTCAGGTGGAACATTCCAGACGCTTTACTAACACTCTCCCGACTTGGAGAGTCAGTGCCTTTAACCTCCTGTTTGGCCCATTTTGCAATTTCTGCGGAAGATGAACAGGGATAAGGAGGACCAATGAGAGACTAGCTGGAGGTGTCTGGACGGGCAAATTTAACTCTCATTTCCCACCAGGAAGAGCAATTAAGCAAAGGCTCAGCGTGCCGTGCCGGAACCAGATTAGGGCCTGAAGCAATCCTGCGGTGTTGCGGCCAGCTCACAAGAAAGCGAGTTGAAGAAAGGAGCTCAGGGGCACTGTTATCACAAACCTGCAGAGTTATGAATTACAGCTATCGTCCAAAAATATACTGAAGTAAGGCTGCCAAGAGGACTTGAAAGCGGGGCAGAATTGCAGGAATCCGATTTCAGGAGTTAGACTGGAATTACATTTAAAGCATAGGAAAAGAGGCAGAACGTCGACAATGATGCACTAGGCCAAAAAGGGCATATGCGTTTTTTCCTGAATATATTCAGGAAAAAAAGCATACGCACTTTTTGGCCAACCAAGCAAGCTTGCAAAGGAAATCTGCACTACAATGAAGTCTCACTTCCGCCTGGTCAAAAGGGACATCTGTAAAAAGTGTAAAATCCAGAAAGGCAGGACAGGCCATGGAGAACTGAGAGCCTTGTTATGCTGATGGGCGGGATGTAAATTGCCAACAGCCACTCGGGAGAAGTGTATGGTGTTTCCTGAAACATCTAAAAAACAAAGCAACAGAGCCTAGGGCACTTCCACTTATGGTCCTACAGCTTAGGGAAATTAAAATCAAAAAGACACAGCCAAACCAAAGTTTGGGACGGCTCTGTTTACAAGAACCTCGTTTACGGTACATGTTCAATATCGCAGAAAGTGAAAAATGGATAAAGAAGTTGTGGTACTTACGTACAATGCAATATCACTCAGCAATGAAATCTATGTCATCTGGCCCATAGCAGCATAATGAGTGGATTCAGGTATGATGATTGTAACTGAAATAACTCACACAGAAAAAGAAACATCATAACATACCACTAATACACGGAATGTAAACTTGGCTACACAGGAACTGGATTACAAAACAGAACAGGGTCTCAAATTTAGAAAACCAACTTATGCTTGTTTAAGGGGAAAGGTGAGTTGGGGTGCTGCATAAAACCAGAGATTGAAATGAGCACAGATAAAGTTCCTTAAGCCAAATATGGAATAGACAAGAGCTACTCCTTGCTCAACGAAATGGACTCAAAACCCCATATTAAACGCCTAATAATGTACCTGACTAGTAAGTATCTTAAAACCTATGGATTGCTATGTCTCTGAAAGAGAAACAAGCGTGAGTACCGGGGCATAAACGCAGCAGTGATAGGATTGGAGAGGTTCGGTGAGCAAATGAAGACCCTTTGAAGTCATATTGCATGGTACCCATTCCACGGGTCTCAACTCTCCAGGTTTAAGGGATTCTTCCTTCAGCTAAAACATGCATGTGGAACCCTGAGTATGATCAACCATGTGATCGGGAGACGGGTTCAAATATCTCTCAGTTCTTGTCCCCTGGTACTCGGGTGCAACATTCCAGATGCTTTACAAGACTGTCCCGACTTGGAGAGTCAGTGCCTTTAACCTCCTGTTTGGCCCAGTTTGAAATTTCTGCGGAAGATGAACAGGGATAGGGAAGACCAATGAGAGACTAGCTGGAGGTGTCTGGATGGGCAAATTTAACTCTCATTTCCCACCAGGAAGAGGAATTAAGCAAAGGCTCAGCGTGCCGTGCCAGAACCAGATTAGGACCTGAAGCAATCCTGCGGTGTTGCGGCCAGCTCACAAGAAAGCGAGTTGAAGAAAGGAGCTCAGGGGCACTGTAATTCACAAACCTGCAGAGTTATAAATGACAGCTATCGTCCAAAAATATACTGAAGTAAGGCTGCCAAGAGGACTTGAAAGCTGGGCAGAATTGCAGGAAACCGACTTCAGGAGGTAGACTGGAATTGCATTTAAAGCATAGGAAAAGAGGCAGAACGTCGACAATGATGCACTTGGCCAAAAAGGGCGTATGCGTTTTTTACTGAATATATTCAGGAAAAAACGCATATGCCCTTTTTGGCCAACCAAGCAAGCTTGCAAAGGAAATCTGCACTACAATGAAGTCTCACTTCCCCCCGGTCAAAAGGGCCATCTGAAAAAAGTGTAAAATCCAGAAAGGCAGGACAGGCCATGGAGAACTGGGAGCCTTGTTAGGCTGATGGGCCGGATGTAAATTGCCAACAGCCACTCGGGAGAAGTGTATGGTGTTTCCTGAAACATCTAAAAAACAAAGCAACAGAGCCTAGGGCACTTCCACTTATGGTCCTATAGCTTAGGGAAATTAAAATCAAAAAGACACAACCACCCCAAAGTTTGGGACGGCTCTGTTTACAAGAACCTCATTTACGGTACAAGTTCAATATCGCAGAAAGTGAAAAATTGATAAAGAAGTTGTGGTACTTACGTACAATGCAATATCACTCAGCAATGAAATCTATGTCATCAGGCCCGTAGCAGCATAGAGTGGATTCAGGTATGATGATTCTAACTGATATAAGTCACACAGAAAAAGAAACATTATAAGATATCACTAATACACGGAATGTAAACTTGGCTACACAGGAACTGGATTACAAAACAAAACAGGGTCTCAAATGTAGAAAAGCAACTTATGCTTGCTTAAGGGGAAAGGTGAGTTGGGGTGCTGCATAAAACCAGAGATTGAAATGAGCACAGATAAAGTTCCTTAAGCCAAATATGGAATAGACAAGAGCTACTCCTTGCTCAACGAAATGGACTCAACACCCCATATTAAACGCCTAAGAATGTACCTGACTAGTAAGTATCTTAAAACCTATGGATTGCTATGTCTCTGAAAGAGAATCAAGCATGTGTACAGGGGCATAAACGCAGCAGTGATAGGATTGGAGAGGTTCGGTGAGCAAATGAAGACCCTTTGAAGTCATATTGCATGGTACCCATTCCACGGGTCTCAACTCTCCAGCTTTAAGGGATTCTTCCTTCAGCTGAAACATGCATGTGGAACCCAGAGTATGATCAACCGTGTGATTGGGAGACGTGTTCAAATATGTCTCAGTTTTTGTCCGCTGGTACTCAGGTGGAACATTCCAGACGCTTTACTAACACTCTCCCGACTTGGAGAGTCAGTGCCTTTAACCTCCTGCTTGGCCCATTTTGCAATTTCTGCGGAAGATGAACAGGGATAAGGAGGACCAATTAGAGACAAGCTGGAGGTGTCTGGACGGGCAAATTTAACTCTCATTTCCCACCAGGAAGAGCAATTAAGCAAAGGCTCAGTGTGCCGTGCCGGAACCAGATTAGGGCCTGAAGCAATCCTGCGGTGTTGCGGCCAGCTCACAAGAAAGCGAGTTGAAGAAAAGAGCTCAGGGGCACTGTTATCACAAACCTGCAGAGTTATGAATGACAGCTATCATCCAAAAATATACTGAAGTAAGGCTGCCAAGAGGACTTGAAAGCGGGGCAGAATTGCAGGAATCCGATTTCAGGAGGTAGACTGGAATTGCATTTAAAGCATAGGAAAAGAGGCAGAACGTCCACAATGATGCACTTGGCCAAAAAGGTTGTATGCGTTTTCTCCTGAATATATTCAAGAGAAAACGCATACGCACTTTTTGGCCAACCAAGCAAGCTTGCAAAGGAAATCTGCACTACAATGAAGTCTCACTTCCCCCGGGTCAAAAGGGCCATCTGTAAAAAGTGTAAAATCCAGAAAGGCAGGACAGGCCATGGAGAACTGAGAGCCTTGTTATGCTGATGGGCGGGATGTAAATTGCCAACAGCCACTCGGGAGAAGTGTATGGTGTTTCCTGAAACATCTAAAAAACAAAGCAACAGAGCCTAGGGCACTTCCACTTATGGTCCTATAGCTTAGGGAAATTAAAATCAAAAAGACACAGCCAAACCAAATTTGGGACGGCTCTGTTTACAAGAACCTCGTTTACGGTACATGTTCAATATCGCAGAAAGTGAAAAATGGATAAAGAAGTTGTGGTACTTACGTACAATGCAATATCACTCAGCAATGAAATCTATGTCATCTGGCCCATAGCAGCATAATGAGTGGATTCAGGTATGATGATTGTAACTGAAATAAGTCACACAGAAAAAGAAACATCATAACATACCACTAATACACGGAATGTAAACTTGGCTACACAGGAACTGGATTACAAAACACAACAGGGCCTCAAATGTAGAAAACCAACTTATGCTTGTTTAAGGGGAAAGGTGAGTTGGGGTGCTGCATAAAACCAGAGATTGAAATGAGCACAGATAAAGTTCCTTAAGCCAAATATGGAATAGACAAGAGCTACTCCTTGCTCAACGAAATGGACTCAACACCCCATATTAAACGCCTAAGAATGTACCTGACTAGTAAGTATCTTAAAACCTATGGATTGCTATGTCTCTGAAAGAGAATCAAGCATGTGTACAGGGGCATAAACGCAGCAGTGATAGGATTGGAGAGGTTCGGTGAGCAAATGAAGACCCTTTGAAGTCATATTGCATGGTACCCATTCCACGGGTCTCAACTCTCCAGCTTTAAGGGATTCTTCCTTCAGCTGAAACATGCATGTGGAACCCACAGTATGCTCAACCGTGTGATTGGGAGACGTGTTCCAATATGTCTCAGTTTTCGTCCCCTGGTACTCGGGTGCAACATTCCAGACGCTTTACTAACACTCTCCCGACTTGGAGAGTCAGTGCCTTTAACCTCCTGTTTGGCCCAGTTTGCAATTTCTGCGGAAGATGAACAGGAATAGGGAGAACCAATGAGAGACTAGTTGGAGGTGTCTGGACGGGCAAATTTAACTCTCATTTGCCACCAGGAAGAGGAATTAACCAAAGGCTCAGTGGGCCATGCCAGAAAAAGATTAGGGCATGAAGCAATCCTGCGGTGTTGCGGCCAGCTCACAAGAAAGCGAGTTGAAGAAAGGAGCTCAGGGGCACTGTAATTCACAAACCTGCAGAGTTATAAATGACAGCTATCGTCCAAAAATATACTGAAGTAAGGCTGCCAAGAGGACTTGAAAGCGGGGCAGAATTGCAGGAAGCCGATTTCAGGAGGTAGACTGGAATTGCATTTAAAGCATAGGAAAAGAGGCAGAAAGTCGACAATGATGCACTTGGCCAAAAAGGGCATATGCGTTTTTTCCTGAATATATTCAGGAAAAAAGGCATAGGTCCTTTTTGGCCAACCAAGCAAGCTTGCAAAGGAAATCTGCACTACAATGAAGTCTCACTTCTCCCAGGTCAAAAGGGCCATCTGAAAAAAGTGTAAAATCCAGAAAGGCAGGACAGGCCATGGAGAACTGGGAGCCTTGTTATGCTGATGGGCGGGATGTAAATTGCCAACAGCCACTGGGGACAAGTGTATGGTGTTTCCTGAAACATCTAAGAAACAAAGCAACAGAGCCTAGGGCACTTCCACTTATGGTCCTATAGCTTAGGGAAATTAAAATCAAAAAGACACAGCCACCCCAAAGTTTGGGATGGCTCTGTTTACAAGAACCTTGTTTACTGTACAAGTTCAATATCGCAGAAAGCAAAAAATGGATAAAGAAGTTGTGGTACTTACGTACAATGCAATATCACTCAGCAATGAAATCTATGTCATCAGGCCCGTAGCAGCATAATGAGTGGATTCAGGTATGATGATTCTAACTGAAATAAGTCACAAGAAAAAGAAACATCATAAGATATCACTAATACACGGAATGTAAACTTGGCTACACAGGAACTGGATTACAAAACAGAACAGGGTCTCAAATTTAGAAAACCAACATATGCTTGCTTAAGGGGAAAGGTGAGTTGAGGTGCTGCATAAAACCAGAGATTGAAATGAGGACAGATACAGTTACTTAAGCCAAATATGTAATACACAAGAGCTACGGCTTCCTCAACGAAATGGACTCAACACCCCATATTAAACGCCTAAGAATGTACCTGACTAGTAAGTATCTTAAAACCTATGGATTGCTATGTCTCCAAAAGAGAATCAAGCGTGTGTACAGGGGCATAAACGTAGCAGTGATAGGATTGGAGAGGTTCGGTGAGCAAATGAAGACCATTTGAAATCATTTTGCATGGTACCCATTCCACGGGTCTCAACTCTCCAGGTTTAAGGGATTCTTCCTTCAGCTAAAGCATGCATGTGGAACCCAGAGTATGATCAACCATGTGATCGGGAGACGTGTTCCAATATGTCTCAGTTTTCGTCCCCTGGTACTCGGGTGCAACATTCCAGACGCTTTACTAACACTCTCCCGACTTGGAGAGTCAGTGCCTTTAACCTCCTGTTTGGCCCAGTTTGCAATTTCTGCGGAAGATGAACAGGAATAGGGAGAACCAATGAGAGACTAGCTGGAGGTGTCTGGACGGGCAAATTTAACTCTCATTTGCCACCAGGAAGAGGAATTAACCAAAGGCTCAGTGGGCCATGCCAGAAAAAGATTAGGGCATGAAGCAATCCTGCGGTGTTGCGGCCAGCTCACAAGAAAGCGATTTGAAGAAAGGAGCTCAGGGGCACTGTAATTCACAAACCTGCAGAGTTATAAATGACAGCTATCATCCAAAAATATACTGAAGTAAGGCTGCCAAGAGGACTTGAAAGCGGGGCAGAATTGCAGGAAGCCGATTTCAGGAGGTAGACTGGAATTGCATTTAAAGCATAGGAAAAGAGGCAGAACGTCGACAATGATGCACTTGGCCAAAAAGGGCATATGCGTTTTTTCCTGAATATATTCAGAAAAAAGGCATAGGTCCTTTTTGGCCAACCAAGCAAGCTTGCAAAGGAAATCTGCACTACAATGAAGTCTCATTTCTCCCAGGTCAAAAGGGCCATCTGCAAAAAGTGTAAAATACAGAAAGGCAGGACAGGCCATGGAGAACTGGGAGCCTTGTTATGCTGATGGGCGGGATGTAAATTGCCAACAGCCACTCGGGACAATTGTATGGTGTTTCATGAAACATCTAAGAAACAAAGCAACAGAGCCTAGGGCACTTCCACTTATGGTCCTATAGCTTAGGGAAATTAAAATCAAAAAGACACAGCCATCCCAACGTTTGGGACGGCTCTGTTTACAAGAAACTCGTTTATGGTACAAGTTCAATATCGCAGAAAGTGAAAAATGGATAAAGAACTTTTGGTACTTACGTACAATACAATATCACTCAGCAATGAAATCTATGTCATCAGGCCCGTAGCAGCATAATGAGTGGATTCAGGTATGATGATTCTAACTGAAATAAGTCACACAGAAAAAGAAACATCATAAGATATCACTAATACACGGAATGTAAACTTGGCTACACAGGAACTGGATTACAAAACAGAACAGGGTCTCAAATTTAGAAAAACAACTTATACTTGCTTAAGGGGAAAGGTGAGTTGGGGTGCTGCATAAAACCAGAGATTGAAATGAGCACAGATAAAGTTCCTTAAGCCAAATATGTAATAGACAAGAGCTAATCCTTGCTCAACGAAATGGACTCAACACCCCATATTAAACGCCTAAGAATGTACCTGACCAGTAATTATCTTAAAATCTATGGATTGCTATGTCTCCGAAAGAGAATCAAGCGTGTGTACAGGGGCATAAACGCAGCAGTGATAGGATTGGAGAGGTTCGGTGAGCAAATGAAGACCCTTTGAAGTCATATTGCATGGTACCCATTCCACGGGTCTCAACTCTCCAGGTTTAAGGGATTCTTCCCTCAGCTAAAACATGCATGTGGAACCCAGAGTATGATCAACCATGTGATCGGGAGACGTGTTCCAATTTGTCTCAGTTCTCATCCCCTGGTACTCGGGTGCAACATTCCAGATGCTTTACTAACACTCTCCCGACTTGGAGAGTCAGTGCCTTTAACCTCCTGTTTGGCCCAGTTTGCAATTTGTGCGAAAGATGAACAGGAATAGGGAGAATCAATGAGAAACTAGCTGGAGGTGTACGGACGGGCAAATTTAACTCTCATTTCCCCCCAGGAGGAGGAATTAACCAAAGGCTCAGCGTGCCGTGCCGGAACCAGATTAGGGCCTGAAGAAATTCTGTGGTGTTGCAGCCAGCTCACAAGAAAGCGAGTTGAAGAAATGAGCTCAGGGGCATTGTAATCACAAACCTGCAGAGTTACAAATCATAGCTATCATCCAAAAATATACTGAAGTAAGCCTGCCAAGAGGAATTGAAAGCGGGGCATACTTACAGGAATCCGATTTCAGGAGGTAGACTGGAATTGCATTTAAAGCATAGGAAAAGAGGCAGAACGTCGACAATGATGCACTTGGCCAAAACGTGCGTATGCGTTTTTTCCTGAATATATTCAGGAAAAGATGCATACGCCGTTTTTGGCCAACCAAGCAAGCTTGCAAAGGAAATCTGCACTACAATGAAGTCTCACTTCACCCCGGTCAAAAGGGCCATCTGATAAAAGTGTAAAATTCAGAAAGGCAGGACAGGACATGGAGAAATGGGAGCCTTGTTATGCTGATGGGCAGGATGTAAATTGCCAACAGCCACTGGGGAGAAGTGTATGGTGTTTCCTGAAACATCTATAAAACAAAGCAACAGAGCCTAGGGCACTTCCACTTATGGTCCTATAGTTTAGGGAAATTAAAATCAAAAAGACACAGCCACCCCAAAATTTGGGACGGCTCTGTTTACAAGAACCTCGTTTATGGTACAAGTTCAATATCGCAGAAAGCGAAAAATGGATAAACAAGTTGTGGTACTTACGTACAATGAAATATCACTCAGCAATGAAATCTATGTCATCAGGCCCGTAGCAGCATAATAAGTGGATACAGGTATGATGATTCTAACTGAAATAAGTCACACAGAAAAAGAAACATCATAAGATATCACTAATACACGGAATGTAAACTTGGCTACACAGGAACTGAATTACAAAACAGAAGAGGGTCTCAAATTTAGAAAACTAACTTATGCTTGTTTAAGGGGAAAGGTGAGTTGGGGTGCTGCATAAAACCAGAGATTGAAATGAGCACAGATAAAGTTCCTTAAGCCAAATATGGAATAGACAAGAGCTACTCCTTGCTCAACGAAATGGACTCAACACCCCATATTAAACGCCTAAGAATGTACCTGACTAGTAAGTATCTTAAAACCTATGGATTGCTTTGTCTCCAAAAGAGAATCAAGCGTGTGTACAGGGGCATAAACGCAGCAGTGATAGGATTGGAGAGGTTCGGTGAGCAAATGAAGACTTTTTGAAGTCATATTGCATGATACCCATTCCACGGTTCTCAACTCTCCAGGTTTAAGGGAATCTTCCTTCAGCTAAAACATGCATGTGGAACCCAGAGTATGATCAGCCGTGTGATCGGGACACGTGTTCAAATATGTCTCAGTTTTCTTCCCCTGGTACTCGGGTGCAACATTGCAGATGCTTTACTAACACTCTCCCAACTTGGAGAGTCAGTGCCTTTAACCTCCTGTTTGGCCCAGTTTGCAAATTCCGCGGAAGATGAACAGGAATAGGGAGAACCAATGAGAGACTAGCTGGAGGTGTCTGGACGGGCAAATTTAACTCTCATTTCCCACCAGGAAGAGCAATTAAGCAAAGGCTCAGCGTGCCGTGCCGGAACCAGATTAGGGCCTGAAGCAATCCTGCGGTGTTGCGGCCAGTTCACAAGAAAGCGAGTTGAAGAAAGGAGCTCAGGGGCACTGTAATTCACAAACCTGCAGAGTTATAAATGACAGCTATCGTCCAAAAATATACTGAAGTAAGGCTGCCAAGAGGACTTCAAAGCGTGGCAGAATTGCAGGAAACCGATTTCAGGAGGTAGACTGGAATTGCATTTAAAGCATAGGAAAAGAGGCAGAACGTCCACAATGATGCACTTGGCCAAAAAGGGCGTATGCGTTTTTTCCTGAATATATTCAGGAAAAATCGCATACGCCCTTTTTGGCCAACCAAGCAAGCTTGCAAAGGAAATCTGCACTACAATGAAGTCTCACTTCCCCCCGGTCAAAAGGGCCATCTGAAAAAAGTGTAAAATCCAGAAAGGCAGGACAGGCCATGGAGAACTGGGAGCCTTGTTTTGCTGATGGGCGGGATGTATATTGCCAACAGCCACTCGGGAGAAGTGTATGGTGTTTCCTGAAACATCTAAAAAACAAAGCAACAGAGCCTAGGGCACTTCCACTTATGGCCCTATAGCATAGGGAAATTAAAATCAAAAAGACACAGCCACCCCAAAATTTGGGACAGCTCTGTTTACAAGAACCTCGATTACGGTACAAGTTCAATATCGCAGAAAGTGAAAAATGGATAAAGAAGTTTTGGTACTTACGTACAATGCAATATCACTCAGCAATGACATCTATGTCATCAGGCCCGTAGCAGCATAATGAGTGGATTCAGGTATGATGATTGTAACTGAAATAAGTCACACAGAAAAAGAAACATCGTAAGATATCACTAATACACGGAATGTAAACTTGGCTACACAGGAACTGGATTACAAAACAGAACAGGGTCTAAAAATTTAGAAAACCAACTTATGCTTGCTTAAGGGGAAAGGTGAGTTGGGGTGCTGTATAAAACCAGAGATTGAAATGAGCACAGATAAAGTTCCTTAAGCCAAATATGTAATAGACAAGAGCTACTCCTTACTCAACGAAATGGACTCAATACCCCATATTAAACGCTTAAGAATGTACCTGACTAGTAAGTATCTTAAAAGGTATGGATTGCTATGTCTCCAAAAGAGAATCAAGCGTGTGTACAGGGGCATAAACGCAGCAGTGATAGGATTGGAGAGGTTAGGTGAGCAAATGAAGACCCTTTGAAGTCATATTGCTTGGTTCCCATTCCACGGGTCTCAACTTTCCATGTTTAAGGGATTCCTCCTTCAGCTAAAACATGCATGTGGAACCCAGAGTATGATCAACCGTGTGATCGGGAGACGTGTTCAAATATGTCTCCGTCCTCGTCCCCTGGTACTCGGGTGCAACATTCCAGATGCTTTACTAACACTCTCCCGACTTGGAGAGTCAGTGCCTTTAACCTCCTGTTTGGCCCAGTTTGCAAATTCTTCGGAAGATGAACAGTAATAGGGAAGACCAATGAGAGACTAGCTGGAGGTGTCTGGACGGGCAAATTTAACTCTCATTTCCCACCAGGAAGAGGAATTAACCAAAGGCTCAGCGTGCCGTGCCGGAACCAGATTAGGGCCTGAAGCAATCCTGTGGTGTTGCGGCCAGCTCACAAGAAAGCGAGTTGAAGAAAGGAGCTCAGGGGCACTGTAATTCACAAACTGCAGAGTTATAAATGACAGCTATCGTCCAAAAATATACTGAAGTAAGGCTGCCAAGAGGACTTGAAAGCGGGGCAGAATTGCAGGCAACCGATTTCAGAAGGTAGACTGGAATTGCATTTAAAGCATAGGAAAAGAGGCAGAACATAGACAATGATGCACTTGGCCACAAAGGGCGTATGCGTTTTTTCCTGAATATATTCAGGAAAAAACGCATACGCCCTTTTTGGCCAACCAAGCAAGCTTGCAAAGGAAATCTGCACTACAATGAAGTCTCACTTCCCCCCGGTCAAAAGGGTCATCTGAAAAAAGTATAAAATCCAGAAAGGCAGGACAGGCCATGGAGAACTGGGAGCCTTGTTATACTGATGGGCGGGATGTAAATTGCCAACAGCCACTCTGGAGGAGTGTATGGTGTTTCCTGAAACATCTAAAAAACAAAGCAACAGAGCCTAGGGCACTTCCACTTATGGTCCTATAGGTTAGGGAAATTAAAATCAAAAAGACACAGCCACCCCAAAGTTTGGGACGGCTCTGTTTACAGGAACCTCTTCTGCAGAACAAGTCAAATATGCCAGAGAGCAAATAATGGATAAAGAAGTTGCGGTACTAACGTACAACAGAATACCTCTCAGCAATGAAAACTATGTCACCAGGCCCGTACCAGCATAATGAGTGGATTGAGGCACGGTGATTCTAAGTAAAAAATGTCACACAGAAAAAAAACATCATAAGGTACCACTAATACATGGAATGAGAACTTGGCTACACATGAACTGAATTACAAAACAGAACAGGGTCTCATGTTTAGAAAACCAACTTATGCTTTCTTAAGGGGGAAGGTGAGTTGGGTGCTTCACAAAACCTGAGTTTGAAATAAGCACAGATACCGTTCCATAAGCTAAATATGTAATAGACAAGACCTACCCCTTGCTCAAGGAAATGGACTCAACAATGAGATATCACCTCACACCTGGTAGAATGGGCATCATCAGAAAATCTACAAACAAAAAATGCTGGAAAGGGTGTGGAGAAAAAGAAACCTCTTCCACTATTGTTGGGAATATAAATTGATACAGTCACTATGGAGAACAATATGGAGTTTCTTAAGAAACTAACAGTAGAATTACCATATGATACAGCAATCCCAGTTCTGGACATATACCCAGACAAAACCATAAATCAAAAAGAGACATTCACCGCAATGTTCATTGCCTCACTCTTTACAATATCGAGGTAATGGAAGCAACCTAAATGCCCACAGACAGACGAATGCATAAAGCTGTGGTACATATATAAAATGGAATATTACTAAGCCATGAAAAGGAATGAAATTGGGTCATTTGTAGAGACGTCGATGGATCTAGAGAGTGTCATACAGAGTGAAGTAAGTCAGAAAGAGAAAAACAAATCTTGTGTATTCATGCATATATGTGGAACCTAGAAAAACTGTACAGGTTAACCATTTTGCAAGGCATAAATAGAGCAACACATGTAGACAACAAACGTATGGACAACAAGGGGGGAAAGCTGTTGGGGGGGTGGTGGTGGGAGGAGTTGAGAGACTGGGATTGGCATGTATACATTTATATGTATAAAATAGATAACCAATAAGAACCTGCTGTATAAAAATATAAAATAAAATTCAAAATTAAAAAGAAATAAAATTTAAAAATAAAACAGAAAAAACAATTATTCCCTTCACATACATGTATTTATATGAATAAATTATTTCCATGCTTATATCTGTAAATACAAAAAAGAGGAATAAAATCTACCTTGAACCAAAAACGAAAAAGAGAAAAAAAACACAGAACCCGCCAGTTCCAGAGAGGAAAACCGTATCAGGGCACTTGCTCCAGTTGTAAACAATTCTGAAGTTGGTCAGTGGTGGGGAATCATCTCCCATTCAGCCAGCAGCCCCCACGCAACAAGCGTCCTCATTGCAAAGCTGAGGCACCGTGCCGAGGCATCTGTGAGTAAACGTGAGCTGAGCCCCAGGCCAGTTGCTGCTGAACTATTCCCACCCGTCCCAGGTAAAACACCTGAATATATACAAGGACTTGAAAGCCTAGAGGAAGGGCCATAGAGCCACACGAGTGACAGCATGCCAGCCAACTTGGTGCCTGCAGGCCAGCCAGGATGGTCCTGGCCCTGGGTGATCTTCTGGAAGATTTCCATTTCCCTGCCTGAGATACCCGTCCTGTCCCTGCCCCCACTGCTTTTTTCCTTCCTCACCTCTGCCCAGGGAGAAATTCCAGCAGCAGGTATGGGTGACACATCCTCTTCTTTAGCAGTTGGCAGCCTGGCAACTGCTGCAGAAAGTCCAGCAGAGGCCCACTCACACTGGGCCACCCACAAAGCCGTGGCCTCTCATTCCGTCCCACCAGCCCAGCCCCGAGACTGCTGACAGGGCAGAGAAAATGGCGTCAGGCATGGCTGCAGGGGCTCTTGCTGCCTGGAGTGGTATTTATATTGATCTCAACCCAGGCACACCTGGGGAGGGCTGGCCAGCACGGTAAGGCTGCCCAGGTCAGCCAATCATCACCCCTCAGGGGCTCACAGTTGCAGAAAATGGAACTTGCTGAACCGGCCAGGTCCAAGGAACAGGTGTGGGCTCCTGAGAGTCAGGATAGACAAGGGGCTGCAGCTTTGGCTTGTTTTCTAATCATTTTATCTGGCCCATGAGTGGGAGACAACTTCAAGAAAGCCCTCTCCTAATGAGAGGAACCCAGGAGTCAGGGAGAGGAGGGGTGGGTGGTGGTTGGAGACAGAGGCCTGGTGCCCCGGGTGCAGTGGAAGTCTCTGGAAGACCAGGTGGAGGGAGACTGCACAGAGTGATGCCCAGGGTCACAGACCTGTCGCAGCTGCTGTTTGTTAGTTCCAGTCCTGCTCTGAGGTGCTCTGTGTCAGCTCTGAGCGACAGGTGAGCTGGGGGTGCTCTGCAATGAGGGCTATGTGCACGGTTCCTGTGTGCCCAGCCCTGCCACGGTACCTGCAAGGGTAGCTCTGTATCCTGGGAGGGGCCTGACCACGAGAGCCCCGTGGGCTGGGGTGGGGGTGGGGTACCTGCCCAGGTGAGCTCCATATTCTGGGATTGGTCTGACCACGAGAGCCCCATGGGCTGCTGGGGACCTGGTAAAGGATGTCAGGACAGTCAGTGAAGCCACCGAGGATATACCTCCAGCTGCTCCTAATTCCTACACCCTGCTGGTCATTCTACCAACCACCAGGACATGGTATTCTGTATTAGTCTTCAATGATGCCTTCTTTTGTATTCCATTAGTCCCAGAGTCACAAGAAATTTTGGCTTGTGAGTGGCAGGACTCAACATACAACTAAAACAATACTTCCGGGCCGTCTTGCCCCAAGGGTGCAAAAATTCCCACACCATCTTTGGGGAAAGCTTAGCTAAAGACCTAAAAGTTCTACCTCTGGAAAAGGAAACCCTCCTTCAGTACGCAGACGACATTCTGATCGCCAGCCCTACTAAGGAGGCCTCTGAACTACCAAGCCAATAAAGGATAGAAGTTGTCCAAGAAAAAGCTCAAATATCACAGACTGCGGTGACCTGCCTGGGCTTCGTTCCCACAGAAGGTCGGAGAAGCCCATCCCAGGAAAGGGAAGAAACCATTTTCAGCCTTACCCCTTTCTAAAACTAGAAGACAGCTTAGGGGTTCCTGGGGAGGCCAGGGTTTGCTGCTTCTGGATCCCTAACTACAGTCTACTAGCTGGGCCTCTATATGAAACACTGAAAGGAAAAGATGATGATCCTTTTGAATAGAATCCAGAAGTGGCCTTTCAAGAATGGAAAGAGCAGTCAATTCAGACCCTTGCCCTGGAACTCCCTAATTTAGCTAAACCCTTTGACCTTTACATTCCCGGTGAAAGGTGAATCGCCATTGGAGAATTAGTGCAAAAACTGGGACCACTTGAAATGGAACAATGCAAGAATGCCATCCAGGTAGGATAAACTACGGTCACCAAGGGGCTTGGCCCACTGCCACATCTGGCCAAGATACTGGCGGTATCTAAAAACCTGGAAATCAGCAGCCCCAAAGGCCACCTCCCTCCTAAGGGAAAAGGACCCCACGTGGTGATCCTAACCACCAACCATGCCCTGAAGTTGCAGGGTTCGCTCTGTGGGCACACCAACCTCGAGTGAGGAGGCCCTCCAACTCCAACATCCAGAGAGATAACCGGGGGCAACAGGGCACCATGACGACTTGTGTGAACATCACTTGACCTGGAGTTTCTCTCATAAAACAACAAGAGTGTGTCCCAAAAGAGTAGACTACTGCTTGCAGGACTTACTGCACCCAGAGGGGAGCTAATAATCTTGGCGGGGGAACCGTATATCACACTGTCACCATAGAAAAGCCTACAGACACCGTGATGATGGTAGCCAATAAGACCGGCTGGACTCCTGTTTACTTCAAAAGGCTGTTGACTCAGTGGCCATCATGGTCCTTGATCACCACTGACCCTGGACTGTCTGGGAGTTGAGCAGGCAGGGCTCTCACACCTGGTGCTGTTTGTACGTTAATTCAGGGGCCTAACTGAAGAAAGCGCAGACTACTGGTCAGAGCATCTAGGCTGGCAGAAACGGTCAGCCTAAAGTGGCCGAACAAATGTGGGGCGGGGTGAAACTGGCCCCCACAGCGTCTCTGCACATCTCTTTCCTGGACCCTTAAAGGTCATTAGAATCTATAACACTTCCAATGCTGGTGCTCAGGTGGACGAGCAGGGAGGCAGGGGGCCTGGGGACAATCAACGTCACCTGGAGGCTGCTGGGGAGAAGCTCTGACCCTCGCCCCCGGGTATGAGGGCTCCCAACTCAGCACTCAGCAGTTACAGAAGAAGGGTCTGCACCCTCAACACTCCAAGAATGAGGAACGGGACAAAAGGCAGAGGAGGGGTTTGTCCCCAGCAAAGCCCATTAAAAATCCCTGGGAGATAAAAATAGAATCTGGGCAATAAAGTCAAGTCTAACCTTTTTTATCCTTTGTGCTTTGTCTAATTTCATGTGCTCCTAGGGTCCCGCATGCAGAGGTTCCACACCCGGCACTTCAGACCAGATTTCCTAGTGCAGAATGGCTGGGACGACACCTCAGCTCCTGGGGCCCAGTGCAGACTCCGCGATATAGAGCCTGAGCTGCAGCCAACCCGGCCCTCGAGAGCTCCGCCCCCTCCCTCCCACTGACTCTGACAGGATCTCTACACAGCAGCCCAGCCCACAGCCCACGGGGTAGTGCATGCTCTCACCTCTCCATTCTCTGATCAAAATATAAAGTTTCCTTTGCTTGTGAACCAAACTCAGTCTCGATCTGTTGGCCCCAATGACACTGGGCAGGGGGACACTTGTTGGGGTCCACTCTGGAGGATCAGTAACAGAAATTGAGACTATTGTAACCTCAATGAACAGATGTGTGAGCCAAACTGTAGTTAACATAGAACAGTGTATAAGGCTCGGGTAAAATAAGATGTTTCTAACACTTCCATTTGATATTTCCATCACTTTATTATAAGCAAGTTCAGTGAAAAGGTTTGTCTTATTTGTCAGGTCAATATTAGAGAAACGAAGTGATTTCTTTCCAAGGATGTACATCTAATAATCTTGGTTAAAGCTTCAATCTTGTTTTAAATGCTTTTCCATTGAAAATGATACCTCTCTTTCAGCTCCCCCATTTCTGAGAAGTATAAAATCTTATAATTTATTTTTACCAAAGGGGAAAGGTGGGAGGAGGGATAAATTAACAGTTTGGGATTAACACATACACACTGCTATGTATAAAATAGATCATCAACAAGGAACTACTGTATAGCACAGGGAACTACACTCAACATTTTGCAATAAGCTATAAGGGGAAATAATCTGAAAAAGAATAGATATTTTTACTGACATCATCTATCAATGACAGTTAAAGTGTAACCTAAGGGAAGCTTGTGGTGAGTGCTTCTGACCCTGAAGACTTCAATCATCTAAAGTTTGGACTCTGCCTACTTCCCAAGGCCCTTAATGAACATATGTGTAGCCATAGCTTAAAAAATTCCCCAGTTTGGGTTTCGGGGAGACACTGATTTTGAAAAAGCCCTGGTGTTCTCCTTACATGAATGGGACTCTTCCTACTGCTAAAACATGTCTGTCACACCCAGAGGATGGTATACCGTCTGATCGGGAAGAGTTTGGAAAAGGCATCTCATCTCCTCATCTCCTGGTGCTCGGGTTCACCCCTCCAGCGTCTTTACTAACAGTCTCCCCACTTGGAGATGTCAGCACTGTCAACATCCTGTTGTGTACAGTTTGGAATTTGTCCAGAGGATGAAGCGGAAGGATGAGGAACAATGAGAGACAAGTCCTAGGTGTTCAGACAGGCACATGTCACTTTAATTTCCAATCAGGAAGATGAAATGACCAAAGGCTAGGATTGCCCATGGAAACAGTATAGGGCTTGAGGAAATCCCGCTGCTTTGTGGCCAGTTCCCATAAACACAAGTTGAACAATGGAACTCAGGGACAGTAAAATTCATGAAACTGCAGAGTTGAAAATATCCATCACTGAAAAATGTCTTGAGGAAAGTCAGAGAAAAGGACTTGTAAGCAAGGGAGAATGGCAGGAAAGGGATTTGAGGAGGTAGAAAGGACTCGCCATTAAGCACAAGAAAAGGAGCTGAACATTGCCAACATTGCAGTTGGCCAAAAAGGGTGTATGCGTTTTTTTCTGTATATATTCAAGAAAAGGGCATACACTTTTTTAGCCAACCAAACAGGTGGGCACTGGAAGTCAATACTACAAAAGATATCACTTCGCATCAGTCAGAAGAGCCATCCTCATAAAGCGTAAACAACAGAAATGCAGGACAGGGCAAGGAGAAGAGGGAGCCCTGTGAGACTTATAGTGGAAATGTATATTGCCAACGGCCATTCTGGAGAAGTGTATTGTGTTTACTAAAGCATCTAAAAAATGAGCTACAGAGCATAGGGCACTTGCACTCATGGGCGTATATCTTGGGAAAAACAAAAATTGAGAGGACACAGGCACCCCAATGTTTACCCCCTCTCTGTTTAAAAGATCCTCAACTAGGATATAACTTAAATGTCTCTGGAGGGAAAAAATGGATAGAGATGTGGTACTTAGGTAGAGTGGAATATTATTCAGCCTGGAAATCAATGAAATATGGCCAGTTGTAACAACTCCGGAGGAGTTACGTATGATCTTTCTAAGTGACATAATTCAAAAAGAAAAAGACACATATCATAAGATATCACTTAAAGGTGGAATCCAAAATGGCTACACATGAAATAAATTACAAAACAAAAACATAGTCAAATATGTAGAAAACACGCATAAGGCTGCTAAACGGGAAAGGTGGGGAGGGGTGAGGCATCATCCAGGAAGTTGAAATTAACAAAGATACCATTCCAAATACCAAACTGATAATCAACAAGGCTTACACGGTAGCTAAAAGAACTGCACTCAGCACACTCAAGTCACCGGAAAAGAATATATACGACTGGTAAGAATCTGAAAAAGAATTTACTGATGTCTCTCTGTACGTGAATCAAGTGGATGTACAGCAGCAAGAAACAGAGCTTTGAAAATCAGCTGTAACCAATATAGTAATAAATTGAAAAAAATAAACGACAGAGAGACAGAGAAAACCTCTTACAACTTTTCCTCAGGGACGGTGATGCAACATGGATTGAACACATCTAGACCCACAGCAGGATGAGACATAAGGCTGGAAACTGTTTGCACTAAGAGAAATGTGAGGTTGGGTGAGGAAATGCACACCCTTTAAAGTAATACTACCTGGTACCCATTCAATGGGTCCCAAATCTGCAGGTTCAAGGGATCTTCCTACAGCTAAAACATGCATGGAAAACCCAGAGGACTGTACACCATGTGATCGGGAGATGTGTCTAAAATGCAGCTCATTTATCCTCTCCTGGTGCTCCTGTTCACCGTTCCAGCCACGTTACTTAGAATCTCCCCACTTGGAGAATCAGCACATTTCAACTTCTGTTTCACACATTTTGCAAATTGTGAGGAGGATGAACGGGAAAAGGGGGAACCAATGAGAGAATAGTTGTAGGGGTTTGGACGGGCACATATCACTCTAATTTCCCATTAAGAATAAGAATTGAAAAAAGGCTCAGCCCGCCTCAGCGGAGCCAAAATAGGGCCTGAAGCAATCCTGCGGGTTTGAGGCCAGCTCACAAAAGAGCAACTTAAAAAATGGAGCTCAGGGTCACTGCAATTCACAAACCTGCAGAGTTATAAATGAAAACTAACGTCCAAAACTATGTTGAGGTAAGGCAAAGAAGAGGATCTGAATGCAAGACAGAATTGCAAGAAACAGATTTCAAGAGATAGATTGGACTCGTCTTTAAAGCACATGAAAAGTGGCAGAATTTCGACAATGATGCAGTTGGCCCAAAAGGGCGTATGCGTTTTTTCCTGATTATATCCAGGAAAAAACGCATACGCACTTTATGGGCAACGAAGCAAGCAAGCAATGCAAATGTGCACAACAAAGAAGTCTCATTTCCCACCGGTCAAAAGGGCCATCCTAAAAAATTGTAAAAACCAGAAATGCAGGACAGGCCATGGAGAACAGGGAGCCTTTATACGCTGATGGGCAGTGTGTGAACTGCCGAGAGCCACTCTGGAGAAGTGTATGGTGGTTCCCAAATCATCTAAAAAACAGCTACAGAGCATAGGACACTTCCAATCATGGGAGTATATCTAGGGAAGTCTAAAAATCAACAAGACACAAGCACACCACAGTTTAGGGCTACTCTGTTTACAAGAACCTCAACTTCAGTACACCTTAAATATCCCAGGAAAGAGAACAATGGATAAAGAAGATGTGGTACTTATGTACAATGGAATATCTCTTCACCATGAAATCAATGTAATAAGGCTAGTAGAAGGATAAAGAGTGGATTTAGGTCCGATAATACTACTTGAAATAAGTCAAACAGAAAAAGAAACATATCATAAGATATCACTTATAAAGGGAGGGTAAATATGGCTGCACAAGAAATGAATTACAGAACAGAACAGTGTCTCACATGTAGAAAACACACTTATGTCAGCTTAAGGGGAAAGGAGAGGTGGGGTGATGCATAAAACCAGAGTTTGAAATTAGCACAGATACCGTTCAATAAACCAAATAGATATTAGACAAGATCTACACCTTGCTCAATGAACTGGCCTCAACACACCCTATACACCGCAGAGAAATATATCTGAGTAATAAGAATCTTAAAACCCATGTATTGATATATCTCCATAAGGGAATCAAGTGTGTGCAGAGCGGCACAAACACAGCAGTGAAAATGAGCTAAACCCCATTATAGAAATAAATTTTAAAAACAAAACGCAGAAACAATGAAAGAGAGAAAAATTCTTACAAAATTTGCTCAGGGGCTGTGATGCAACCTGGATTGACCACATATAAACCCACAGCTGGATAAGACATAAGGCTGCACACTTGGGGCTGAGAGGATTGGTGAGCTTTGGTGAGCAACTGCCAAAAGTTTAATGCAATACTTCATGCTACTCATTCCAAGGGTCCCAAAACTCCAGGTTGAAGGGAATCTTCCTACAGCTAAACCATGCTTGGGAAACCCAGCGACTGGTATACCATATGATCAGGAAAGGTTTCTAAAACACACATCATTTTTCCTCTCCTGGGGCTCCAGATCGACATTCCAGCCGCTTTACTAACAATATCCCCACATGGAGAGTCAATGCCTTTAAGTTCTGGTATCGCACAGTCTGCAGTTAGTGCGGAGGATGAATGGGAATAGGGGGAACCAGTGAGAAACTAGCTGTAGCAGTTTCAATGGGCACATGTCACTCTAATTTCACATCAGTAAGAAGAATAAACCAAAGGCACAGCAAGGTGCCCCAGAAGAAGAATAGGGCCTGAAGGAATCCTGTGGTTATGAGGCAAGATCACAAAAATAAGAGCTGAAAAATGGAGCTAAGGGCCACTGCAATTCAAAAACCTGCAGAGTTATAAAGGCCAACTATTTTCAAAAAATATATTGAGATAAGGCTATGAAGAGGCATTGAAAGCAAGGCACAATTGCAGGAAACCGATTTCAGGAGGTAGACTGGAATTGCATTTAAAGCATAGGAAAAGAGGCAGAACGTCGACAATGATGCACTTGGCCAAAGAGGACTTATGCGTTTTTTCCTGAATATATTCAGGAAAAAACGCATACGCCCTTTTTGGCCAACCAAGCAAGCTTGCAAAGGAAATCTGCACTACAATGAAGTCTCACTTCCCCCCGGTCAAAAGGGCCATCTGAAAAAAGTGTAAAATCCAGAAAGGCAGGACAGGCCATGGAGAACTGGGAGCCTTGTTAGGCTGATGGGCCGGATGTAAATTGCCAACAGCCACTCAGGAGAAGTGTATGGTGTTTCCTGAAACATCTAAAAAACAAAGCAACAGAGCCTAGGGCACTTCCACTTATGGTCCTATAGCTTAGGGAAATTAAAATCAAAAAGACACAGCCACCCCAAAGTTTGGGACGGCTCTGTTTACAAGAACCTCATTTACGGTACAAGTTCAATATCACAGAAAGCGAAAAATGGGAAAAGAAGTTGTGGTATTTACGTACAATGCAATATCCCTCAGCAATGACATCTATATCATCAGGCCCGTGGCAGCATAATGAGTGGATTCAGGTATGATGATTCTAACTGAAATAAGTCACACAGAAAAAGAAACATCATAAGATATCACTAATACACGGAATGTAAACTTGGCTACACAGGAACTGGATTACAAAACAGAACAGGGTCTCAAATTTAGAAAACCAACTTATGCTTGCTTAAGGGGAAAGGTGAATTGGGGTGCTGCATAAAACCAGAGATTGAAATGATCACAGATAAAGTTCCTTAAGCCAAATATGTAATAGACAAGAGCTACTCCTTGCTCAACGAAATGGACTCAACACCCAATATTAAACGCCTAAGAATGTACCTGACTAGTAAGTATCTTAAAACCTATGGATCGCTATGTCTCCGAAAGAGAATCAAGCGTGTGTACAGGGGCATAAACGCAGCAGTGATAGGATTGCAGAGGTTCGGTGAGCAAATGAAGACCCTTTGAAGTCATATTGCATGGTACCCTTTCCACGGGTCTCAACTCTCCAGGTTTAAGGGATTCTTCCTTCAGCTAAAACATGCATGTGGAACCCAGAGTATGATAAACCGTGTGATCGGGAGACGTATTCCAATATGTCTCAGTTTTCATCCCCTGGTACTCGGGTGCAACATTCCAGACGGTTTACTAACACTCTCCCGACTTGGAGAGTCAGTGCCTTTAACCTCTTGTTTGGCCCAGTTTGCAATTTCTCCAGAAGATGAACTGGAATAGGGAAAACCAATGAGAGACTAGCTGGAGGTGTCTGGACGGGCAAATTTAACTCTCATATCCCACCAGGAAGAGGAATTAACCAAAGGCTCAGCGTGCCGTGCCGGAACCAGATTAGGGCCTGAAGCAATCCTGCGGTGTTGCGGCCAGCTCACAAGAAAGCGAGTTGAAGAAAGGAGCTCAGGGGCACTGTAATTCACAAACCTGCAGAGTTATAAATGACAGCTATTGTCCAAAAATATACTGAAGTAAGGCTGCCAAGAGGACTTGAAAGCGGGGCAGAATTGCAGGAAACCGATATCGGGAGGTAGACTGGAATTGCATTTAAAGCATAGGAAAAGAGGCAGAACGTCCACAATGATGCACTTGGCCAAAAAGGGCGTATGCGTTTTTTCCTGAATATATTCATGAAAAAACGCATACGCACTTTTTGGCCAACCAAGCAAGCTTGCAAAGGAAATCTGCACTACAATGAAATCTCACTTCCCCCCGGTCAAAAGGGCCATCTGAAAAAAGTGTAAAATCCAGAAAGGCAGGACAGGCCATGGAGAACTGGGAGCCTTGTTATGCTGATGGGCGGGATATAAATTGCCAACAGCCACTCGGGAGAAGTGTATTGTATTTCCTGAAACATCGAAAAAACAAAGCAACAGAGCCTAGGGCACTTCCACTTATGGTCCTATAGCTTAGGGATATTAAAGTCAAAAAGACACAGCCACCCCAAAGTTTGGGACGGCTCTGTTTACAAGAACCTCGTTTATGGTACAAGTTCAATATCGCAGAAAGCGAAAGATGGATAAAGAAGTTGTGGTACTTACGTACAATGCAATATCACTCAGCAATGACATCTATGTCATCAGGCCCGTTGCAGCATAACGAGTGGATTCAGGTATGATGATTCTAACTGAAATAAGTCACACAGAAAAAGAAACATCATAAGATATCACTAATACACGGAATGTAAACTTGGCTACACAGGAACTGAATTACAAAACAGAACAGGTTCTCAAATTTAGAAAACCAACTTATGCTTGCTTAAGGGGAAAGGTGAGTTGGGGTGCTGCATAAAACCAGAGATTGAAATGAGCACAGATAAAGTTCCTTAAGCCAAATATGTAATAGACAAGAGCTACTCCTTGCTCAACGAGATGGACTCAACACCACATATTAAACGATTAAGAATGTACCTGACTAGTAAGTATCTTAAAACCTATGGATTGCTATGTCTCCGTAAGAGAATCAAGCGTGTGTACAGGGGCATAAACGCAGCAGTGATAGGATTGGAGAGGTTCGGTGAGCAAATGAAGACCCTTTGAAGTCATATTGCATGGTACCCATTCCACGGGTCTCAACTCTCCTGGTTTAAGGGATTCTTCCTTCAGCTAAAACATGCATGTGGAACCCAGAGTATGATCAACCGTGTGATCGGGAGACGTGTTCCAATATGTCTCAGTTTTCGTCCCCTGGTACTCGGGTGCAACATTCCATACGCTTTACTAACACTCTCCCGACTTGGAGAGTCAGTGCCTTTAACCTCCTGTTTTGCCCAGTTTGCAATTTCTGCGGAAGATGAACAGGAATAGGGAGAACCAATGAGAGACTAGCTGGAGGTGTCTGGACGGGCAAATTTAACTCTCATTTCCCACCAGGAAGAGGAATTAACCAATGGCTCAGCGTGCCGTGCCGGAACTAGATTAGGGCCTGAAGCAATGCTGCAGTGTTGCGGCCAGCTCACAAGAAAGCGAGTTGAAGAAAGGAGCTCACGGGCACTGTAATTCACAAACATGCAGAGTTATAAATGACAGCTACCGTCCAAAAATATACTGAAGTAAGGCTGCCAAGAGGACTTGAAAGCGGGGCAGAATTGCAGGAAACCGATTTCAGGAGGTAGACTGGAATTGCATCTAAAGCATAGGAAAAGAGGCAGAACGTCGACAATGAAGCTCTTGGCCAAAAAGGGCGTATGCCTTTTTTCCTGAATATATTCAGGAAAAAACGCATACGCCCTTTTTGGCCAACCAAGCAAGCTTGCAAAGGAAATCTGCATTACAATGAAGTCTCACTTCCCCCCGGTCAAAAGGGCCATCTGAAAAAAGTGTAAAATCCAGAAAGGCAGGACAGGCCATGGAGAACTGGGAGCCTTGTTATGCTGATGGGTGGGATGTAAATTGCCAACAGCCACTTGGGAGAAGTGTATGGTGTTTCCTGAGACATCTAAGAAACAAAGCAACAGAGCCTAGGGCACTTCCACTTATGGTCCTATAGCTTAGGGAAATTAAAATCAAAAAGACACAGCCACCCCAAAGTTTGGGACGGCTCTGTTTACAAGAACCTCATTTACGGTACAAGTTCAATATCGCAAAGAGTGAAAAATGGATAAAGAAGTTGTGGTATTTACGTACAATGCAATATCACTCAGCAATGACATCTATGTCATCAAGCCCGTAGCAGCATAATGAGTGGATTCAGGTATGATGATTCTAACTGAAATAAGTCACACAGAAAAACAAACATAATAAGATATCACTAATACACGGAATGTAAACTTGGCTACACACTAACTGAATTACAAAACAGAACAGGGTCTCAAATTTAGAAAACCAACTTATGCTTGCTTAAGGGGAAAGGTGAGTTGAGGTGCTGCATAAAAACAGAGATTGAAATGAGCACAGATAAAGTTCCTTAAGCCAAATATGTAATAGACAAGAGCTAATCCTTGCTCAACGAAATGGACTCAACACCCCATATTAAACGCCTAAGAATGTACCTGACTAGTAAGTATCTTAAAACCTATGGATTGCTATGTCTCCGAAAGAGAATCAAGCGTGTGTACAGGGGCATAAAGGCCGCAGTGATAGGATTGGAGAGGTTCGGTGGGCAAACGAAGACCCTTTGAAATCATATTGCATCGTACCCATTCCACGGGTCTCAACTCTCCAGGTTTAAGGGATTCTTCCTTCAGCTAAAACATGCATGTGGAACCCAGAGTATGATCAACCGTGTGATCGGGAGACGTGTTCCAATATGTCTCAGTTCTCGTCCCCTGGTACTCGGGTGCAACATTCCAGATGGTTTACTAACACTCTCCCGACTTGTAGAGTCAGTGCCTTAAACCTCCTGTTTGGCCCAGTTTGCAATTTCTGCGGAAGATGAACAGGAATAGGGAGAACCAATGAGAGACTAGCTGGAGGTGTCTGGACGGGCAAATTTAACTCTCATTTCCCACCAGGAAGAGGAATTAACCAAAGGCTCAGCATGCCGTGCTAGAACAAGTTTAGGGCCTGAAGCAATCCTGCGGTGTTGCGGCCAGCTCACAAGAAAGCGAGTTGAAGAAACGAGCTCAGGGGCACTGTAATTCACAAACCTGCAGAGTTATAAATGACAGCTATCGTCCAAAAATATACTGAAGTAAGGCTGCCAAGAGGAATTGAAAGCCGGGCAGAATTGCAGGAAACCGATTTCAGGAGGTAGACAGGAATTGCATTTAAAGCATAGGAAAAGAGGCAGAACGTCGACAATGATGCACTTGGCCAAAAAGGGCGTATGTGTTTTTTCCTGAATATATTCAGGAAAAAATGCATACGCACTTTTTGGCCAACCAAGCAAGCTTGCAAAGGAAATCTGCACTACAATGAAGTCTCACTTCCCCCCGGTCAAAAGGGCCATCTGAAAAAAGTGTAAAATCCAGAAAGGCAGGACAGGCCATGGAGAACTGGGAGCCTTGTTATGCTGATGGGCGGGATGTAAATTGCCAACAGCCACTGGGGAGAAGTGTATGGTGTTTCCTGAAACATCTAAAAAACAAAGCAACAGAGCCTAGGGCACTTCAACTTATGGTCCTATAGCTTAGGGAAATTAAAATCAAAAAGACACAGCCACCCCAAAATTTGGGACGGCTGTTTTTACAAGAAACTCTTTTACGGGACAAGTTCGATATCGCAGAAAGTGAAAAATGGATAAAGAAGTTGTGCTACTTACGTACAGTGCAATATCACTCAGCAATGACATCTATGTCATCAGGCCCGTTGCAGCATAATGAGTGGATTCAGGTATTATGATTCTAACTGAAATAAGTCACAAGAAAAAGAAACGTCATAAGATATCACTAATACACGAAATGTAAACTTGGCTACACAGGAACTGGATTACAAAACAGAACAGGGTCTCAAATTTAGAAAATCAACTTATGCTTGCTTAAGGGGAAAGGTGAGTTGGGGTGCTGCATAAAACCAGAGATTGAAATGAGCACAGATAAAGTTCCTTAAGCCAAATATGGAATAGACAAGAGCTACTCCTTGCTCAACGAATTGGACTCAACACCCCATATTAAACGCCTAAGAATGTACCTGACTAGTAATTATCTTAAAACCTATGGATCGCTCTGTCTCTGAAAGAGAATCAAGCGTGTGTACAGGGGCATAAACGCAGCAGTGATAGGATTGGAGAGGTTCGGTGAGCAAATGAAGACCCTTTGAAGTCATATTGCATGGTACCCATTCCACGGGTCTCAACTCTCCACGTTTAAGGGATTCTTCCTTCAGCTAAATCATGCATGTGGAACCCAGGGTATGATCAACCGTGTGAGCGGGAGACGTGTTCCAATATGTCTCAGTTCTCGTCCCCTGGTACTCAGGTGCAACATTCCAGACACTTTACTAACACTCTCCCGACTTGGAGAGTCAGTGCCTTTAACCTCCTGTTTGGCCCAGTTTGCAATTTCTGCGGAAGATGAACACGAATAGGGAGAACCAATGAGAGACTAGCTGGAGGTGTCTGGACGGGCAAATTTAACTCTCATTTCCCACCAGGAAGAGGAATTAACCAAAGGCTCAGCGTGCCGTGCCGGAACCAGATTAGGGCCTGAAACAATGCAGCAGTGTTGCGGCCAGCTCACAAGAAAGCGAGTTGAAGAAAGGAGCTCAGGGGCACTGTAATTTACAAACCTGCAGAGTTATAAATGACAGCTATTGTCCAAAAATATACTGAAGTAAGGCTGCCAAGAGGACTTGAAAGCGGGGCAGAATTGCAGGAAACCGATTTCAGGAGGTAGACTGGAATTGCATTTAAAGCATAGGAAAAGAGGCAGAACGTCGACAATGATGCACTTGGCCAAAAAGGGCGTATGCGTTTTTTCCTGAATATATTCAGGAAAAAAGGCATATGTACTTTTTGGCCAACCAAGCAAGCTTGCAAAGGAAATCTGCACTACAATGAAGTCTCACTTCCCCCGGGTCAAAAGGGCCATCTGAAAAAAGTGTAAAATCCAGAAAGGCAGGACAGGCCATGGAGAACTGGGTGCCTTGTTATGCTAATGGGCGGGATGTAAATTGCCAACAGCCACTTGGGAGAAGTGTATGGTGTTTCCTGAAACATCTAAGAAACAAAGCAACAGAGCCTAGGGCACTTCCACTTATGGTCCTATAGCTTAGGGAAATTAAAATCAAAAAGACACAGCCACCCCAAAGTTTGGGACGG
Organism: Orcinus orca; assembly: GCF_937001465.1. Taxonomy (NCBI): domain Eukaryota; kingdom Metazoa; phylum Chordata; class Mammalia; order Artiodactyla; family Delphinidae; genus Orcinus; species Orcinus orca. The sequence continues at coordinate 77,967 of NW_026043795.1, forward strand.
CTCTGTTTACAAGAACCTCGTTTAGGGGACAAGTTCAATATCGCAAAGAGTGAAAAATGTATAAAGAATTTGTGGTACTTACGTACAATGCAATATCACTCAGCAATGAAATCTATGTCATCAGGCCCATAGCAGCATAATGAGTGGATTCAGGTATGATGATTCTAACTGAAATAAGTCACAAAAAAAAGAAACATCATAAGATATCACTAATACACGGAATGTAAACTTGGCTACACAGGAACTGGATTACAAAACAGAACAGAGTCTCAAATTTAGAAAACCAACTTATGCTTGCTTAAAGGGAAAGGTGAGTTGGGGTGCTGCATAAAACCAGAGATTGAAATGAACACAGATAAAGTTCCTTAAGCCAAATATGTAATAGACAACAGCTACTCCTTGCTCAACGAAATGGACTCAACACACCATATTAAACGCCTAAGAATGTACCTGACTAGTAAGTATCTTAAAACCTATGGATTGCTATGTCTCCGAAAGAGAATCAAGCATGAGTACAGGGGCATACACGCAGCAGTGATAGGATTGGAGAGGTTCGGTGAGCAAATGAAGACCCTTTGAAGTTATATTGCATGGTATCCATTCCACGGGTCTCAACTCTCCATGTTTAAGGGATTCTTCCTTCAGCTAAAACATGCATGTGGAACCCAGAGTATGATCAACCGTGTGATCTGGAGACGTGTTCCAATATGTCTCAGTTCTCATCCCCTGGTACTCGGGTGCAACATTCCAGACACTTTACTAACACTCCCCCGACTTGGAGAGTGAGTGCCTTTAACCTCCTGTTTGGCCCAGTTTGCAATATCTGCGGAAGATAAACAGGAATAGGGAGAACCAATGAGAGACTAGCTGGAGGTGTCTGGACGGGCAAATTTAACTCTCATTTCCCGCCAGGAAGAGGAATTAACCAAAGGCTTAGCCTGCCGTGCCGGAACCAGATTAGGGCCTGAAGCAATCCTGCGGTGTTGCGGCCAGCTCACAAGAAAACGAGTTGAAGAAGGGAGCTCAGGGGCACTGTAATTCACAAACATGCAGAGTTATAAATGACAGCTATCGTCTAAAAATATACTGAAGTAAGGCTGCTAAGAGGACTTGAAAGCGTGGCAGAATTGCAGGAAACCGATTGCAAGAGGTAGACTGGAATTGCATTTAAAGCATAGGAAAAGAGGCAGAACGTTGACAATGATGCACTTGGCCAAAAAGGGCGTATGAGTTTTTTCCGGAAAAAACGCATACGCCCTTTTTGACCAACCAAGCAAGCTTGCAAAGGAAATCTGCACTACAATGAAGTCTCACTTCCCCCAGGTCAAAAGGGCCATCTGAAAAATGTGTAAAATCCAGAAAGGCAGGACAGGCCATGGAGAACTGGGAGCCTTGTTATGCTGATGGGCGGGATGTAAATTGCCAACAGCCACTTGCGAGAAGTGTATGGTGTTTCCTGAAACATCTAATAAACAAAGCAACAGAGCCTAGGGCACTTCCACTTATGGTCCTATAGCTTAGGGAAATTAAAATCAAAAAGACACAGCCACCCCAATGTTTGGGACGGCTCTGTTTACAAGAACCTCATTTACAGTACAAGTTCAATATTGCAGAAAGTGAAAAATGGATAAAGAAGTTGTGGTACTTACGTACAATGCAATATCACTCAGCAATGAAATCTATGTCATCAGGCCCGTAGCAGCATAATGAGTGGATTCAGGTATGATGATTCTACCTGATATAAGTCACACAGAAAAAGAAACATCATAAGATATCACTAATACATGGAATGTAAACTTGGCTACACAGGAACTGGATTACAAAACAGAACAGGGTCTCAAATTTAGAAAACCAACTTATGCTTGCTTAAGGGGAAAGGTGAGTTGGGGTGCTGCATAAAACCAGAGATTGAAATGAGCACAGATAAAGTTCCTTAAGCCAAATATGGAATAGACAAGAGCTACTCCTTGCTCAACGAATTGGACTCAACACCCCATATTAAACGCCTAAGAATGTACCTGACTAGTAATTATCTTAAAACCTATGGATCGCTCTGTCTCTGAAAGAGAATCAAGCGTGTGTACAGGGGCATAAACGCAGCAGTGATAGGATTGGAGAGGTTCGGTGAGCAAATGAAGACCCTTTGAAGTCATATTGCATGGTACCCATTCCACGGGTCTCAACTCTCCACGTTTAAGGGATTCTTCCTTCAGCTAAATCATGCATGTGGAACCCAGGGTATGATCAACCGTGTGAGCGGGAGACGTGTTCCAATATGTCTCAGTTCTCGTCCCCTGGTACTCAGGTGCAACATTCCAGACACTTTACTAACACTCTCCCGACTTGGAGAGTCAGTGCCTTTAACCTCCTGTTTGGCCCAGTTTGCAATTTCTGCGGAAGATGAACACGAATAGGGAGAACCAATGAGAGACTAGCTGGAGGTGTCTGGACGGGCAAATTTAACTCTCATTTCCCACCAGGAAGAGGAATTAACCAAAGGCTCAGCGTGCCGTGCCGGAACCAGATTAGGGCCTGAAACAATGCAGCAGTGTTGCGGCCAGCTCACAAGAAAGCGAGTTGAAGAAAGGAGCTCAGGGGCACTGTAATTCACAAACCTGCAGAATTATAAATGACAGCTATCGTCCAAAAATATACTGAAGTAAGGCTGCCAAGAGGACTTGAAAGCGGGGCAGAATTGCAGGAAACCGATTTCAGGAGGTAGACTGGAATTGCATTTAAAGCATAGGAAAAGAGGCAGAACGTCGACAATGATGCACTTGGCCAAAAAGGGCGTATGCGTTTTTTCCTGAATATATTCAGGAAAAAAGGCATATGTACTTTTTGGCCAACCAAGCAAGCTTGCAAAGGAAATCTGCACTACAATGAAGTCTCACTTCCCCCGGGTCAAAAGGGCCATGTGAAAAAAGTGTAAAATCCAGAAAGGCAGGACAGGCCATGGAGAACTGGGAGCCTTGTTATGCTAATGGGCGGGATGTAAATTGCCAACAGCCACTTGGGAGAAGTGTATGGTGTTTCCTGAAACATCTAAGAAACAAAGCAACAGAGCCTAGGGCACTTCCACTTATGGTCCTATAGCTTAGGGAAATTAAAATCAAAAAGAAACAGCCACCCCAAAGTTTGGGACGGCTCTGTTTACAAGAACCTCGTTTAGGGGACAAGTTCAATATCGCAAAGAGTGAAAAATGTATAAAGAATTTGTGGTACTTACGTACAATGCAATATCACTCAGCAATGAAATCTATGTCATCAGGCCCATAGCAGCATAATGAGTGGATTCAGGTATGATGATTCTAACTGAAATAAGTCACAAAAAAAAGAAACATCATAAGATATCACTAATACACGGAATGTAAACTTGGCTACACAGGAACTGGATTACAAAACAGAACAGAGTCTCAAATTTAGAAAACCAACTTATGCTTGCTTAAAGGGAAAGGTGAGTTGGGGTGCTGCATAAAACCAGAGATTGAAATGAACACAGATAAAGTTCCTTAAGCCAAATATGTAATAGACAACAGCTACTCCTTGCTCAACGAAATGGACTCAACACACCATATTAAACGCCTAAGAATGTACCTGACTAGTAAGTATCTTAAAACCTATGGATTGCTATGTCTCCGAAAGAGAATCAAGCATGAGTACAGGGGCATACACGCAGCAGTGATAGGATTGGAGAGGTTCGGTGAGCAAATGAAGACCCTTTGAATTTATATTGCATGGTATCCATTCCACGGGTCTCAACTCTCCATGTTTAAGGGATTCTTCCTTCAGCTAAAACATGCATGTGGAACCCAGAGTATGATCAACCATGTGATCTGGAGACGTGTTACAATATGTCTCAGTTCTCATCCCCTGGTACTCGGGTGCAACATTCCAGACACTTTACTAACACTCCCCCGACTTGGAGAGTGAGTGCCTTTAACCTCCTGTTTGGCCCAGTTTGCAATTTCTGCGGAAGATAAACAGGAATAGGGAGAACCAATGAGAGACTAGCTGGAGGTGTCTGGACGGGCAAATTTAACTCTCATTTCCCACCAGGAAGAGGAATTAACCAAAGGCTTAGCCTGCCGTGCTGGAACCAGATTAGGGCCTGAAGCAATCCTGCGGTGTTGCGGCCAGCTCACAAGAAAACGAGTTGAAGAAGGGAGCTCAGGGGCACTGTAATTCACAAACATGCAGAGTTATAAATGACAGCTATCGTCTAAAAATATACTGAAGTAAGGCTGCTAAGAGGACTTGAAAGCGTGGCAGAATTGCAGGAAACCGATTGCAAGAGGTAGACTGGAATTGCATTTAAAGCATAGGAAAAGAGGCAGAACGTTGACAATGATGCACTTGGCCAAAAAGGGCGTATGAGTTTTTTCCGGAAAAAACGCATACGCCCTTTTTGGCCAACCAAGCAAGCTTGCAAAGGAAATCTGCACTACAATGAAGTCTCACTTCCCCCCGGTCAAAAGGGCCATCTGAAAAAAGTGTAAAATCCAGAAAGGCAGGACAGGCTATGGAGAACTGGGTGCCTTGTTATGCTGATGGGCAGGATGTGAATTGCCAACAGCCACTGGGGAGAAGTGTATGGTGTTTCCTGAAACATCTAAAAAACAAAGCAACAGAGCCTAGAGCACTTCCACTTATGGTCCTATAGCTTAGGGAAATTAAAATCAAAAAGACACAGCCACCCCAAAGTTTGGGATGGCTCTGTTTACAAGACCCTCATTTACGGTACAAGTTCAATATCGCAGAAAGTGAAAAATGGATAAAAAAGTTGTGGTACTTACGTACAATGCAATATCACTCAGCAATGAAATGTATGTCATCAGGCCCATAGCAGCATGATGAGTGGATTTAGGTATGATGATTCTAACTGAAATAAGTCACACAGAAAAAGAAACATCATAAGATATCACTAATACACGGAATGTAAACTTGGCTATACTGGAACTGAATTCCAAAACACAACAGGGTCTCAAATTTAGAAAACCAACTTATGCTTGCTAAAGGGGAAAGGTGACTTAGGGTGCTGCATAAAACCAGAGATTGAAATGAGCACAGATAAAGTTCCTTAAGCCAAATATGGCATAGACAAGAGCTACTCCTTGCTCAACGAAATTGACTCAACACCCCATATTAAACACCTAAGTATGTACCTGACTAGTAAGTATCTTAAAACCTATGGATTGGTATCTCTCCGAAAGGGAATCAAGCATGTGTAGAGGGGCATAAACGCAGCAGTGATAGGATTGGAGAGGTTCGATGAGCAAATGAAGACCCTTTGAAGTCATATTGCATGGTACCCATTCCACGGGTCTCAACTCTCCAGCTTTAAGGGATTCTTCCTTCAGCTAAAACATGCATGTGGTTCCCAGAGTATGATCAACCGTGTGATCGGGCGACGTGTTCAAATACGTCTCAGTTCTCGTCCCCTGTTACTCGGGTGCAACATTCCAGACGCTTTACTAACACTCTCCCGACTTGGAGAGTCAGTGCCTTTAACCTCCTGTTTGGCCCAGTTTGCAATTTCTGCGAAAGATGAACAGCAATAGGGAGAACCAATGACAGACTAGCTGGAGGTGTCTGGACAGGCAAATTTAACTCTCATTTCCCACCAGGAAGAGGAATTAACCAAAGGCTCAGCGTGCCATGCTGGAACCAGATTAGGGCCTGCAGCAATCCTGCGGTGTTGCGGCCAGCTCACAAGAAAGCGAATTGAAGAATGGAGCTCAGGGGCACTGTAATTCACAAACCTGCAGAGTTATAAATGACAGCTATCGTCCAAAAATATACTGAGGTAAGGCTGCCAAGAGGACTTGAAAGCGGGGCAGAATTGCAGGAAACCAATTTCAGGAGGTAGACTGGAATTGCATTTAAAGCATAGGAAAAGAGGCAGAACGTCGACAATGATGCACTTGGCCAAAAAGGGCGTATGCGTTTTTTCCTGAATATATTCAGGAAAAAATGCATACGCCCTTTTTGGCCAACCAAGCAAGCTTGCAAAGGAAATCTGCACTACAATGAAGTCTCACTTCCCCAAGATCAACAGGGCCATCTGAAAAAAGTGTAAAATCCAGAAAGGCACGACAGGCCATGGAGAACTGGGACCCTTGTTATGCTGATGGGCGGGATGTAAATTGCCAACAGCCACTCAGGAGAAGTGTATGGTGCTTCCTGAAACATCTAAGAAACAAAGCAACAGAGCCTAGGGCACTTCCACTTATGGTCCTATAGCTTAGGGAAATTAAAATCAAAAAGACACAGCCACCCCAAAGTTTGGGATGGCTCTGTTTACAAGAAACTCATTTACGGGACAAGTTCAATATCGCAGAAAGTGAAAAATGGAGAAAGAAGATTTGGTACTTACGTACAATGCAATATCACTCAGCAATGAAATCTATGTCATCAGGCCCATAGCAGCATAATGAGTGGATTCAGGTATGATGATTCTAACTGAAATAAGTCACACAGAAAAACAAACATCATAAGATATCACTAATACACGGAATGTAAACTTGGCTACACAGGAACTGGATTACAAAACAGAACAGGGTCTCAAATTCAGAAAACCAACTTATGCTTGCTTAAGGGGAAAGGTGAGTTGGGGTGCTGCATAAAACCAGAGATTGAAATGAGCACAGATAAAGTTCCTTAAGACAAATATGTAATAGACAAGAGCTACTCCCTGCTCAACGAAATGGACTCAACAACCCATATTAAATACCTAAGCATGTACCTGACTAGTAAGTATCTTAAAACCTATGGATTGCTATGTCTCTGAAAGAGAATCAAGCGTGTGTACAGGGGCATAAACGCAGCAGTGATAGGATTGGAGAGGTTCGGTGGGCAAATGAAGACCCTTTGAAGTCATATTGCATGGTACCCATTCCACGGGTCTCAACTCTCCAGGTTTAAGGGATTCTTTCTTCAGCTAAATCACGCATGTGGAACCCAGAGTATGATCAACCATGTGATCGGGAGACGTGTTCCAATATGTCTCAGTTCTCGTCCCCTGGTACTCGGGTGCAACATTCCAGATGCTTTACTAACACTCTCCCGACTTGGAGAGTCAGTGCCTTTAAACTCCTGTTTGGCCCAGTTTGCAATTTCTGCGGAAGATAAACAGGAATAGGGAGAACCAATGAGAGACTAGCTGGAGGTGTCTGGACGGGCAAATTTAACTCACATTTCCCACCAGGTAGAGGAATTAACCAAAGGCTCAGTGTGCCGTGCCGGAACCAGATTAAGGCCTGAAGCAATCCTGCGGTGTTGCGGCCAGCTCACAAGAAAGCGAGTTGAAGAAAGGAGCTCAGGGGCACTGAAATTCACAAACCTGCAGAGTTATAAATGACAGCTATCGTCCAAAAATATACTGAAGTAAGGCTGCCAAGAGGACTTGAAAGCGGGGCAGAATTGCAGGAAACCGATTTCAGGAGGTAGACTGGAATTGCATTTAAACCATAGGAAAGAGGCAGAACGTCGACAATGATGAACTTGGCCAAAAAGGGCGTATGTATTTTTTCCTGAATATATTCAGGAAAAAACGCATACGCCCTTTTTGGCCAACCAAGCAAGCTTGCAAAGGAAATCTGCACTACAATGAAGTCTCACTTCCCTCCGGTCAAAAGGGCCATCTGAAGAAAGTGTAAAATCCAGAAAGGCAGGACAGGCCATGGAGAACTGGGAGCCCTGTTATGCTGATGGGCGGGATGTAAATTGCGAACAGCCACTCAGGGGAAGTGTATGGTGTTTCCTGAAACATCTAAAAAACAAACCAACAGAGCCTAGGGCACTTCCACTTATGTTCCTATAGCTTAGGGAAATTAAAATCAAAAAGACACAGCCACCCCAAAGTTTGGGACGGCTCTGTTTACAAGAACCTCGTTTACGGTACAAGTTCAATATCACAGAAAGTGAAAAATGGATAAAGAATTTGTGGTACTTACGTACAATGCAATATCACTCAGCAATGACATCTATGTCAACAGGCCCGTAGCAGAAAATGAGTGGGTTCAGGTATGATGATTCTAACTGAAATAAGTCACACAGAAAAAGAAACATCATAAGATATCACTAATACACGGAATGTAAACTAAGCTACACAGGAACTGAATTACAAAACACAACAGGGCCTCAAATGTAGAAAACCACCTTATGCTTGCTTAAGGGGAAAGGTGAGTTGGGGTGCTGCATAAAACCAGAGATTGAAATGAGCACAGATAAATTTCCTTAAGCCAAATATGTAATACACAAGAGCTACTCCTTGCTCAATGAAATGGACTCACAACCCCATATTAAACGCCTAAGAATGTATCTGACTAGTAAGTATCTTAAAACCTATGGATTGCTATGTCTCCGAAAGAGAATCAAGCATGTGTACAGGGGCATAAATGCAGAAATGATAGGACTGGAGAGTTTCGGTGAGCAAATGAAGACCCTTTGAAGTCATATTGCATGGTACCCATACCAAGAGTCTCAACTCTCCAGGTTTAAGGGATTCTTCCTTCAGCTAAAGCATGCATGTGGAACCCAGAGTATGATCAACCATGTAATCGGGAGACGTGTTCCAATATGTCTCAGTTCTCATCCCCTGGTACTCGGGTGCATCATTCCAGACGCTTTACTAACACTCTCCCGACTTGGAGAGTCAGTGCCTTTAAACTCCTGTTTGGCCCAGTTTGCAATTTCTGCAGAAGATGAACAGGAATAGGGAGAACCAATGAGAGACTAGCTGGAGGTGTCTGGACGGGCAAATTTAACTCTCATTTCCCACCAGGAAGAGGAATTAACCAAAGGCTCAGCGTGCCATGCCGGAACAAGATTAGGGTCTGAAGCAATCCTGCGGTGTTGCGGCCAGCTCACAAGAAAGCGAGTTGAAGAAAGGAGCTCAGGGGCACTGTAATTCACAAACCTGCAGAGTTATAAATGACAGCTATCGTCCAAAAATATACTGAAGTAAGGCTGCCAAGAGGACTTGAAAGCGGGGCAGAATTGCAGGAAACCGATTTCAGGAGGTAGACTGGAATTGCATTTAAAGCATAGGAAAAGAGGCAGAACGTCCAAAATGATGCACTTGGCCAAAAAGGGTGTATGCGTTTTTTCCTGAATATATTCAGGAAAAAACGCATACGCACTTTTTGGCCAACCAAGCAAGCTTGCAAAGGAAATCTGCACTACAATGAAGTCTCACTTCCCCCCAGTCAAAAGGGCTATCTGAAAAAAGTGTAAAATCCAGAAAGGCAGGACAGGCCATGGAGAACTGGGAGCCTTGTTATGCTGATGGGCGGGATGAAAATTGCCAACAGCCACTCAGGAGAAGTGTATGGTGTTTCCTGAAACATCTAAAAAACAAAGCAACAGAGCCTAGGGCACTTCCACTTATGGTCCTATAGCTTAGGGAAATTAAAATCAAAAAGACACAGCCACCCCAAAGTTTGGGACGGCTCTGTTTACAAGAACCTCATTTACGGTACAAGTTGAATGTCGCAGAAACTGAAGAATGGATAAGGAAGTTGTGGTACTTACGTACAATGCAATATCACTCAGCAATGAAATCTATGTCATCAGGCCCATAGCAGCATAATGAGTGGATTCAGGTATGATGATTCTAAATGAAATAAGTCACACAGAAAATGAAACATCATAAGATATAACTGATACACGGAATGTAAACTTGGCTACACAGGAACTGGATTACAAAACAGAACAGGGTCTCAAATTTAGAAAACCAACATATGTTTGCTTAAGGGGAAAGGTGAGTTGGGGTGCTGCATAAAACCAGAGATTGAAATGAGCACAGATAAAGTTCCTTAAGCCAAATATGTAATAGACAAGAGCTACTCCTTGCTCAATGAAATGGACTCAACATCCTATATTAAACGCCTAAGGTTGTACCTGACTAGTAAGTATCTTAAAACCTATGTATTGCTATGTCTCCAAAAGAGAATCAAGCGTGTGTACAGCGGCATAAACGCAGCAGTGATAGGATTGGAGAGGTTCGGTGAGTAAATGAAGACCCTTTGAAGTCATATAGCATGGTACCCATTCCACGGGTCTCAACTCTCCAGGTTTAAGGGATTCTTCCTTCAGCTAAAACATGCATGTGGAGCCCAGAGTATGATCAACTGTGTGATCGGGAGACGTGTTCAAATATGTCTCAGTTTTCGTCCCCTGGTACTCGGGTGCAACATTCCAGACGCTTTACTAACACTCTCCCGACTTGGAGAGTCAGTGCCTTTAACCTCCTGTGTGGCCCAGTTTGCAATTTCTGCGGAAGATGAACAGGAATAGGGAGAACAAATGAGAGACTAGCTGGAGGTGTCTGGAAGGGCAAATTTAACTCTCATTTCCCACCAGGAAGAGGAATTAACCAAAGGCTCAGCGTGCCGTGCCGGAACCAGATTAGGGCCTGAAGCAATCCTGCGGTGTTGCGGCCAGCTCACAAGAAAGCGAGTTGAAGAAAGGAGCTCAGGGGCACTGTAATTCACAAACCTGCAGAGTTATAAATGACAGCTATCGTCCAAAAATATACTGAAGTAAGGCTGCCAACAGGACTTCAAAGCGGAGCAGAATTGCAGGAAACCGATATCACGAGGTAGACTGGAATTGCATTTAAAGCATAGGAAAAGAGGCAGAACGTCCACAATGATGCACTTGGCCAAAAAGTGCGTATGCGTTTTTTCCTGAATATGTTCAGGAGAAAACGCATACGCCCTTTTTGGCCAACCAAGCAAGCTTGCAAAGGAAATCTGCACTACAATGAAGTCTCACTTCCCCCCGGTCAAATGGACCATCTTTCAAAAGTGTAAAATCCAGAAAGGCAGGACAGGCCATGGAGAACTGGGAGCCTTGTTATGCTGATGGGCGGGATGTAAATTGCCAACAGCCACTTGGGAGAAGTGTATGGTGTTTCTTGAAACATCTAAGAAACAAAGCAACAGAGCCTAGGGCACTTCCCCTTATGGTCCTATAGCTTAGGGAAATTAAAATCAAAAAGACACAGCCACCCCAAAGTTTGGGACGGCTCTGTTTACAAGAACCTCATTTACGGTACAAGTTCAATATCTCAGAAAGAGAAAAATGGATAAAGAAGTTTTGGTACTTACGTACAATGCAATATCACTCAGCAATGAAATCTATGTCATCAGGCCCGTAGCAGCATAATGAGTGGATTCAGGTATGATGATTCTAACTGAAATAAGTCACACAGAAAAAGAAACATCATAAGATATCACTAATACACGGAATGTAAACTTGGCTACACAGGAACTGAATTACAAAACACAACAGGGCCTCAAATGTAGAAAACCACCTTATGCTTGCTTAAGGGGAATGGTGAGTTGGGGTGCTGCATAAAACCAGAGATTGAAATGAGCACAGATAAAGTTCCTTAAGCCAAATATGTAATAGACAAGAGCTACTCCTTGCTCAACGAAATGGACTCAACACCCCATATTAAACGCCTAAGAATGTACCTGACTAGTAAGTATCTTAAAACCTATGGATTGCTATGTCTCCGAAATAGAATCAAGCATGTGTACAGGGGCATAAACGCAGCAGTGATAGGATTGGAGAGGTTCGGTGAGCAAATGAAGACCCTTTGAAGTCATATTGCATGGAACCCATTCCACGGGTCTCAACTCTCCAGGTTTAAGGGATTCTTCCTTCAGCTAAAACATGCATGTGGAACCCAGAGTATGATCAACCGTGTGATCGGGAGACGTGTTCAAATATGTCTCAGTTCTCGTCACTTGGTACTCGGGTGCAACATTCCAGATGCCTTACTAACACTCTCCCAACTTGGAGAGTCAGTGCCTTTAACCTCCTGTTTGGCCCAGTTTGCAATTTCTGCGGAAGATGAACAGGAATAGGGAGAACCAATGAGAGACTAGCTGGAGGTGTCTGGACGGGCAAATTTAACTCTCATTTCCCACCAGGAAGAGGAATTAAGCAAAGGCTCAGCGTGCCGTGCCGGAACCAGATTAAGGCCTGAAGCAATACTGCGGTGTTGCGGCCAGCTCACAAGAAAGCGAGTTGAAGAAAGGAGCTCAGGGGCACTGTAATTCACAAACCTGCAGAGTTATAAATGACAGCTATCGCCCAAAAATATACTGAAGTAAGCCTGACAAGAGGATTTGAATGCGGGGTAAAATTGCAGGAAACCAATTTCAGGAGGTAGACTGGAATTGCATTTAAAGCATAGGAAAGGAGGCAGAACGTCCACAATGATGCACTTGGACAAAAAGGGCATATGCGTTTTTTCCTGAATATATTGAGGAAAAAACGCATATGCCCTTTTTGGCCATCCAAGCACGCTTGCAAAGGAAATCTGCACTACAATGAAGTCTCACTTCCGCCTGGTCAAAAGGGCCATCTGAAAAAAGTGTAAAATCCAGAAAGGCAGGACAGGCCATGGAGAACTGGGAGCCTTGTTATGCTGATGAGCAGGATGTAAATTGCCAACAGCCACTGGGGAGAAGTGTATGGTGTTTCCTGAAACATCTAAAAAACAAAGCAACAGAGCCTAGGGCACTTCCACTTATGGTCCTATAGCTTAGGGAAATTAAAATCAAAAAGACACACCCACCCCAAAGTTTGGGACGGCTCTGTTTACAAGAACCTCCTTTACTTTACAAGTTCAATATCGCAGAAAGCAAAAAATGGAGAAAGAAGTTTTGGTACTTACGTACAATGCAATATCACTCAGCAATGAAATCTATGTCATCAGGCCCGTAGCAGCATAATGAGTGGATTCAGGTATGATGATTCCAACTGAAATAAGTCACACAGAAAAAGAAACATCATAAGATATCACTAATACACGGAATGTAACCTAAGCTACACAGGAACTGAATTACAAAACACAACAGGGCCTCAAATGTAGAAAACCACCTTATGCTTGCTTAAGGGGAAAGGTGAGTTGGGGTGCTGCATAAAACCAGAGATTGAAATGAGCACAGATAAATTTCCTTAAGCCAAATATGTAATACACAAGAGCTACTCCTTGCTCAATGAAATGGACTCACAACCCCATATTAAACGCCTAAGAATGTATCTGACTAGTAAGTATCTTAAAACCTATGGATTGCTATGTCTCCGAAAGAGAATCAAGCGTGTGTACAGGGGCATAAATGCAGAAATGATAGGACTGGAGAGTTTCGGTGAGCAAATGAAGACCCTTTGAAGTCATATTGCATGGTACCCATTCCAAGAGTCTCAACTCTCCAGGTTTAAGGGATTCTTCCTTCAGCTAAAGCATGCATGTGGAACCCAGAGTATGATCAACCATGTAATCGGGAGACGTGTTCCAATATGTCTCAGTTCTCGTCCCCTGGTACTCGGGTGCATCATTCCAGACGCTTTACTAACACTCTCCCGACTTGGAGAGTCAGTGCCTTTAAACTCCTGTTTGGCCCAGTTTGCAATTTCTGCGGAAGATGAACAGGAATAGGGAGAACCAATGAGAGACTAGCTGGAGGTGTCTGGACGGGCAAATTTAACTCTCATTTCCCACCAGGAAGAGGAATTAACCAAAGGCTCAGCGTGCCATGCCGGAACAAGATTAGGGCCTGAAGCAATCCTGCGGTGTTGCGGCCAGCTCACAAGAAAGCGAGTTGAAGAAAGGAGCTCAGGGTCACTGTAATTCACAAACCTGCAGAGTTATAAATGACAGCTATCGTCCAAAAATATACTGAAGTAAGGCTGCCAAGAGGACTTGAAATCGGGGCAGAATTGCAGGAAACCGATTTCAGGAGGTAGACTGGAATTGCATTTAAAGCATAGGAAAAGAGGCAGAACGTCCACAATGATGCACTTGGCCAAAAAGGGTGTATGCGTTTTTTCCTGAATATATTCAGGAAAAAACGCATACGCACTTTTTGGCCAACCAAGCAAGCTTGCAAAGGAAATCTGCACTACAATGAAGTCTCACTTCCCCCCAGTCAAAAGGGCTATCTGAAAAAAGTGTAAAATCCAGAAAGGCAGGACAGGCCATGGAGAACTGGGAGCCTTGTTATGCTGATGGGCGGGATGTAAATTGCCAACAGCCACTCAGGAGAAGTGTATGGTGTTTCCTGAAACATCTAAAAAACAAAGCAACAGAGCCTAGGGCACTTCCACTTATGGTCCTATAGCTTAGGGAAATTAAAATCAAAAAGACACAGCCACCCCAAAGTTTGGGACGGCTCTGTTTACAAGAACCTCGTTTACGGTACAAGTTCAATATCACAGAAAGTGAAAAATGGATAAAGAATTTGTGGTACTTACGTACAATGCAATATCACTCAGCAATGACATCTATGTCAACAGGCCCGTAGCAGAAAATGAGTGGGTTCAGGTATGATGATTCTAACTGAAATAAGTCACACAGAAAAAGAAACAACATAAGATATCACTAATACACGGAATGTAAACTTGGCTACACAGGAACTGGATTACAAAACAGAACAGGGTCTCAAATTTAGAAAACCAACTTATGCTTGCTTAAGGGGAAAGGTGAGTTCGGGTGCTGCATAAAACCAGAGATTGAAATGAGCACAGATAAAGTTCCTTAAGCCAAATATGTAATAGACAAGAGCTGCTCCTTGCTCAACGAAATGGACTCAAAACCCCATATTAAACGCCTAATAATGTACCTGACTAGTAAGTATCTTAAAACCTATGGATTGCTATGTCTCCGAAAGAGAATCAAGCATGTGTACAGGGGCATAAACGCAGCAGTGATAGGATTGGAGAGGTTCGGTGAGCAAATGAAGACCCTTTGAAGTCATATTGCATGGTACCCATTCCACGGGTCTCAACTCTCCAGGTTTAAGGGATTCTTCCTTCAGCTAATACATGCATGTGGAACCCAGAGTATGATCAACCATGTGTTTGGGAGACGTGTTGAAATATGTCTTAGTTCTCGTCCCCTGGTACTCGGGTGCAACATTCCAGACGCTTTACTAACACTCTCCCGACTTGGAGAGTCAGTGCTTTTAACCTCCTGTTTGGCCCAGTTTGCAAATTCCGCGGAAGATGAACAGGAATAGGGAGAACCAATGAGAGACTAGCTGGAGGTCTCTGGACGGGCAAATTTAACTCTCATTTCCCACCAGGAAGAGGAATTAACCAAAGGCTCAGTGTGCTGTGCCGGAAACAGATTAGGGCCTGAAGCAATTCTGCGGTGTTGTGGCCAGCTCACAAGAAAGCGAGTTGAAGAAAGGAGCTCACGGGCACTGTAATTCACAAACCTGCAGAGTTATAAATGACAGCTATCGTCCAAAAATATACTGAAGTAAGGCTGCCAAGAGGACTTGAAAGCGGGGCAGAATTGCAGGAAACCGATTACAGGAGGTAGACTGGAATTGCATTTAAAGCATAGGAAAATGGGCAGAACGTCCACAATGATGCACTTGGCCAAAAAGGGCGTATGCGTTTTTTCCTGAATATATTCAGGAAAAAACGCATACGCACTTTTTGGTCAACCAAGCAAGCTTGCAAAGGAAATCTGCACTACAATGAAGTCTCACTTCCCCCCGGTCAAAAGGGCAATCTGAAAAAAGTGTAAAATCCAGAAAGGCAGGACAGGCCATGGAGAACTGGGAGCCTTCTTATGCTGATGGGCGGGATGTAAATTGCCAACAGCCACTCAGGAGAAGTGTATGGTGTTTCTAGAAACATCTAAAAAACAAAGCAACAGAGCCTAGGGAACTTCCACTTATGGTCCTATAGCTTAGGGAAATTAAAATCAAAAAGACACAGCCAGCCCAAAGTTTGGGACGGCTCTGTTTATAAGAACCTCATTTACGGTACAAGTTGAATGTCGCAGAAACTGAAGAATGGATAAGGAATTTGTGGTACTTACGTACAATGCAATATCACTCAGCAATGAAATCTATGTCATCAGGCCCATAGCAGCATAATGAGTGGATTCAGGTATGATGATTCTAAATGAAATAAGTCACACAGAAAATGAAACATCATAAGATATAACTGATACACGGAATGTAACCTTGGCTACACAGGAACTGGATTACAAAACAGAACAGGGTCTCAAATTTAGAAAACCAACATATGTTTGCTTAAGGGGAAAGGTGAGTTGGGGTGCTGCATAAAACCAGAGATTGAAATGAGCACAGATAAAGTTCCTTAAGCCAAATATGTAATAGACAAGAGCTACTCCTTGCTCAATGAAATGGACTCAACATCTTATATTAAACGCCTAAGGTTGTACCTGACTAGTAAGTATCTTAAAACCTATGTATTGCTATGTCTCCAAAAGAGAATCAAGCGTGTGTACAGCGGCATAAATGCAGCAGTGATAGGATTGGAGAGGTTCGGTGAGTAAACGAAGACCCTTTGAAGTCATATAGCATGGTACCCATTACACGGGTCTCAACTCTCCAGGTTTAAGGGATTCTTCCTTCAGCTAAAACATGCATGTGGAGCCCAGAGTATGATCACCTGTGTGATCGGGAGACGTGTTCAAATATGTCTCAGTTCTCGTCACTTGGTACTCGGGTGCAACATTCCAGACGCTTTACTAACACTCTCCCAACTTGGAGAGTCAGTGCCTTTAACCTCCTGCTTGGCCCAGTTTGCAATTTCTGTGGAAGATGAACAGGAATAGGGAGAACCAATGAGAGACTAGCTGGAGGTGTCTGGACGGGCAAATTTAACTCTCATTTCCCACCAGGAAGAGGAATTAAGCAAAGGCTCAGCGTGCCGTGCCGGAACCAGATTAAGGCCTGAAGCAATACTGCGGTGTTGCGGCCAGCTCACAAGAAAGCGAGTTGAAGAAAGGAGCTCAGGGGCACTGTAATTCACAAACCTGCAGAGTTATAAATGACAGCTATCACCCAAAAATATACTGAAGTAAGCCTGACAAGAGGACTTGAATGCGGGGCAAAATTGCAGGAAACCAATTTCAGGAGGTAGACTGGAATTGCATTTAAAGCATAGGAAAGGAGGCAGAACGTCCACAATGATGCACTTGGACAAAAAGGGCATATGCGTTTTTTCCTGAATATATTGAGGAAAAAACGCATATGCCCTTTTTGGCCATCCAAGCACGCTTGCAAAGGAAATCTGCACTACAATGAAGTCTCACTTCCCCCCGGTCAAAAGGGTGATCTGAAAAAAGTGTAAAATCCAGAAAGGCAGGACAGGCCATGGAGAACTGGGAGCCTTGTTATGCTGATGAGCAGGATATAAATTGCCAACAGCCACTGGGGAGAAGTGTATGGTGTTTCCTGAAACATCTAAAAAACAAAGCAACAGAGCCTAGGGCACTTCCACTTATGGTCCTATAGCTCAGGGAAATTAAAATCAAAAAGACAAACCCACCCCAAAGTTTGGGACGGCTCTGTTTACAAGAACCTCCTTTACTTTACAAGTTCAATATCGCAGAAAGCAAAAAATGGAGAAAGAAGTTTTGGTACTTACGTACAATGCAATATCACTCAGCAATGAAATCTATGTCATCAGGCCCGTAGCAGCATAATGAGTGGATTCAGGTATGATGATTCTAACTGAAATAAGTCACACAGAAAAAGAAACATCATAAGATATCACTAATACACGGAATGTAAACTTGGCTACACAGGAACTGAATTACAAAACACAACAGGGCCTCAAATGTAGAAAACCACCTTATACTTGCTTAAGGGGAAAGGTGAGTTGGGGTGCTGCATAAAACCAGAGATTGAAATGAGCACAGATAAATTTCCTTAAGCCAAATATGTAATACACAAGAGCTACTCCTTGCTCAATGAAATGGACTCACAACCCCATATTAAACGCCTAAGAATGTACCTGACTAGTAAGTATCTTAAAACCTATGGATTGCTATGTCTCCGAAAGAGAATCAAGCGTGTGTACAGGGGCATAAATGCAGAAATGATAGGACTGGAGAGTTTCGGTGAGCAAATGAAGACCCTTTGAAGTCATATTGCATGGTACCCATTCCAAGAGTCTCAACTCTCCAGGTTTAAGGGATTCTTCCTTCAGCTAAAGCATGCATGTGGAACCCAGAGTATGATCAACCATGTGATCGGGAGACCGTGTTCCAATATGTCTCAGTTCTCGTCCCCTGGTACTCGGGTGCATCATTCCAGACGCTTTACTAACACTCTGCCGATTTGGAGAGTCAGTGCCTTTAAACTCCTGTTTGGCCCAGTTTGCAATTTCTGCGGAAGATGAACTGGAATAGGGAGAACCAATGAGAGACTAGCTGAAGGTGTCTGGACGGGCAAATTTAACTCCTATTTCCCACCAGGAAGAGGAATTACCCAAAGGCTCAGCGTGCCATGCCGGAACCAGATTAGGGTCTGAAGCAATCCTGCGGTGTTGCGGCCAGATCACAAGAAAGCGAGTTGAAGAAAGGAGCTCATGGGCACTGTAATTCACAAACCTGCAGAGTTATAAATGACAGCTATCGTCCAAAAATATACTGAAGTAAGGCTGCCAAGAGGACTTGAAAGCGGGGCAGAATTGCAGGCAACCGATTTCAGGAGGTAGACTGGAATTGCATTTAAAGCATAGGAAAAGAGGCAGAACGTCCACAATGATGCACTTGGCCACAAAGGGCGTATGCGTTTTTTCCTGAATATATTCAGGAAAAGACGCATAGGCCCTTTTTGGCCAACCAAGCAAGCTTGCAAAGGAAATCTGCACTACAATGAAGTCTCACTTCCCCCCTGTCAAAAGGGACATCTGAAAAAAGTGTAAAATCCAGAAAGGCAGGACAGGCCATGGAGAACTGGGAGCCTTGTTATGCTGATGGGCAGGATGTAAATTGCCAACAGCCACTGGGGAGAAGTGTATGGTGTTTCCTGAAACATCTAAAAAACAAAGCAACAGAGCCTAGGGCACTTCCACTTATGATCCTATAGCTTAGGGAAATTAAAATAAAAAAGACACAGCCACCCCAAAATTTGGTACGGCTCTGTTTATAAGAACCTCGTTTACGGTACAAGTTCTATATCACAGAAAGTGAAAAATGGATAAAGAAGTTGTGGTACTTACGTACAATGCAATATCACTCAGCAATGAAATCTATGTCATCAGGCCCATAGCAGCATAATGAGTGGATTCAGGTATGATGATTCTAACTGAAATAAGTCACACAGAAAAAGAAACATCATAAGATATCACTAATACACGGAATGTAAACTTGGCTACACAGGAACTGGATTACAAAACAGAACAGGGTCTCAAATTTAGAAAACCAACTTATGCTTGCTTAAGGGGAAAGGTGAGTTCGGGTGCTGCATAAAACCAGAGATTGAAATGAGCACAGATAAAGTTCCTTAAGCCAAATGTGTAATAGACAAGATCTACTCCTTGCTCAATGAAATGGACTCAACATCCTATATTAAACGCCTAAGGTTGTACCTGACTAGTAAGTATCTTAAAACCTATGTATTGCTATGTCTCCAAAAGAGAATCAAGCGTGTTTACAGGGGCATAAACGCAGCAGTGATATGATTGGAGAGGTTCGGTGAGTAAATGAAGACCCTTTGAAGTCATATTGCATGGTACCCATTCCACGGGTCTCAACTCTCCAGGTTTAAGGGATTCTTCCTTCAGCTAAAACATGCATGTGGAGCCCAGAGTATGATCAACTGTGTGATCGGGAGACGTGTTCAAATATGTCTCAGTTTTCGTCCCCTGGTACTCGGGTGCAACATTCCAGACGCTTTACTAACACTCTCCCGACTTGGAGAGTCAGTGCCTTTAACCTCCTGTGTGGCCCAGTTTGCAATTTCTGCGGAAGATGAACAGGAATAGGGAGAACAAATGAGAGACTAGCTGGAGGTGTCTGGACGGGCAAATTTAACTCCATTTCCCACCAGGAAGAGGAATTAACCAAAGGCTCAGCGGGCCATGCCGGAACCAGATTAGGGCCTGAAGCAATCCTGCGGTGTTGCGGCCAGCTCACAAGAAAGTGAGTTGAAGAAAGGAGCTCAGGGGCACTGTAATTCACAAACCTGCAGAGTTATAAATGACAGCTATCGTCCAAAAATATACTGAAGTAAGGCTGCCAAGAGGTCTTGAATGTGGGGCAGAATTGCAGGAAACCAATTTCAGGAGGTAGACTGTAATTTCATTTAAAGCATAGGAAAAGAGGCAGAACTTTGAAAATGATGCACTTGGCCAAAAAGGGCGTATGCGTTTTTTCCTGAATATATTCAGGAAAAAACGCATACGCCCTCTTTGGCCAACGGAGCAAGCTTACAAAGAAATCTGCACTACAAAGAAGTCTCACATCTCCCCGGTCAAAAGGGCCATGTGAAAAAAGTGTAAAATCCAGAAAGGCAGGACAGGCCATGGAGAACTGGGAGCCTTGTTATGCTGATGGGCGGGATGTAAATTATCAACAGCCACTCAGGAGAAGTGTATGGTGTTTCTAGAAACATCTAAAAAACAAAGCAACAGAGCCTAGGGAACTTCCACTTATGGTCCTATAGCTTAGGGAAATTAAAATCAAAAAGACACAGCCAGCCCAAAGTTTGGGACGGCTCTGTTTATAAGAACCTCATTTACGGTACAAGTTGAATGTCGCAGAAACTGAAGAATGGATAAGGAATTTGTGGTACTTACGTACAATGCAATATCACTCAGCAATGAAATCTATGTCATCAGGCCCATAGCAGCATAATGAGTGGATTCAGGTATGATGATTCTAAATGAAATAAGTCACACAGAAAATGAAACATCATAAGATATAACTGATACACGGAATGTAACCTTGGCTACACAGGAACTGGATTACAAAACAGAACAGGGTCTCAAATTTAGAAAACCAACATATGTTTGCTTAAGGGGAAAGGTGAGTTGGGGTGCTGCATAAAACCAGAGATTGAAATGAGCACAGATAAAGTTCCTTAAGCCAAATATGTAATAGACAAGAGCTACTCCTTGCTCAATGAAATGGACTCAACATCTTATATTAAACGCCTAAGGTTGTACCTGACTAGTAAGTATCTTAAAACCTATGTATTGCTATGTCTCCAAAAGAGAATCAAGCGTGTGTACAGCGGCATAAACGCAGCAGTGATAGGATTGGAGAGGTTCGGTGAGTAAACGAAAACCCTTTGAAGTCATATAGCATGGTACCCATTACACGGGTCTCAACTCTCCAGGTTTAAGGGATTCTTCCTTCAGCTAAAACATGCATGTGGAGCCCAGAGTATGATCAACTGTGTGATCGGGAGACGTGTTCAAATATGTCTCAGTTCTCGTCACTTGGTACTCGGGTGCAACATTCCAGACGCTTTACTAACACTCTCCCAACTTGGAGAGTCAGTGCCTTTAACCTCCTGTTTGGCCCAGTTTGCAATTTCTGCAGAAGATGAACAGGAATAGGGAGAACCAATGAGAGACTAGCTGGAGGTGTCTGGACGGGCAAATTTAACTCTCATTTCCCACCAGGAAGAGGAATTAAGCAAAGGCTCAGCGTGCCGTGCCGGAACCAGATTAAGGCCTGAAGCAATACTGCGGTGTTGCGGCCAGCTCACAAGAAAGCGAGTTGAAGAAAGGAGCTCAGGGGCACTGTAATTCACAAACCTGCAGAGTTATAAATGACAGCTATCGCCCAAAAATATACTGAAGTAAGCCTGACAAGAGGACTTGAATGCGGGGCAAAATTGCAGGAAACCAATTTCAGGAGGTAGACTGGAATTGCATTTAAAGCATAGGAAAGGAGGCAGAACGTCCACAATGATGCACTTGGACAAAAAGGGCATATGCGTTTTTTCCTGAATATATTGAGGAAAAAACGCATATGCCCTTTTTGGCCATCCAAGCACGCTTGCAAAGGAAATCTGCACTACAATGAAGTCTCACTTCCCCCCGGTCAAAAGGGTGATCTGAAAAAAGTGTAAAATCCAGAAAGGCAGGACAGGCCATGGAGAACTGGGAGCCTTGTTATGCTGATGAGCAGGATATAAATTGCCAACAGCCACTGGGGAGAAGTGTATGGTGTTTCCTGAAACATCTAAAAAAGAAAGCAACAGAGCCTAGGGCACTTCCACTTATGGTCCTATAGCTTAGGGAAATTAAAATCAAAAAGACACAGCCACCCAAATGTTTGGGACGGCTCTGTTTACAAGAACCTCGTTTATGGTACAAGTTCAATATCGCAGAAAGTGAAAAATGGATAAAGAAGTTGTGGTACTTACGTACAATGCAATACCACTCAGCAATGAAATCTATGTCAACTCGCCTGTAGCACAAAATGAGTGGGTTCAGGTATGATGATTCTAACTGAAATAAGTCACACAGAAAAAGAAACATCATAAGATATCACTAATACACAGAATGTAAACTTGGCTACACAGGAACTGAATTACAAAACAGAACAGGGTCTCAAATTTAGAAAACCAACTTATGCTTGCTTAAGGGGAAAGGTGAGTTGGGATGCAGCATAAAACCAGAGATTGAAATGAACACACATAAAGTTCCTTAAGCCAAATATGTAATAGACAAGAGCTACTCCTTATTCAACGAAATGGACTCAACACCCCATATTAAACGCCTAAGAATGTACCTGACTAGTAAGTATCTTAAAACCTATGGATTGTTATGTCTCCGAAAGAGAATCAAGCATGTGTACAGGGGCATAAACGCAGCAGTGATAGGATTTGAGAGGTTCGGTGAGCAAAGAATGACCCTTTGAAGTCATATTACATGCTACCCATTCCACGGGTCTCAACTCTCCAGGTTTAAGGGATTCTTCCTTCAGCTGAAACATGCATGTGGAACCCAGAGTATGATCAACCGTGTGATCAGGAGACGTTTTCAAATATGTCTCAGTTTTCGTCCACTGGTACTCGGGTGCAACATTCCAGACGCTTTACTAACACTCTCCTGACTTGGAGAGTCAGTGCCTTTAACCTCCTGTTTGGCCCAGATTGCAATTTCTGCAGAAGATGAACAAGAATAGGTAGGAGCAATGAGAGACTAGCTGGAGGTGTCTGGACGGGCAAATTTAACTCTCATTTCCCACCAGGAAGAGGAATTAACCAAAGGCTCAGCGTGCCGTGCCGGAACAAGATTAGGGCCTGAAGCAATCCTGTGGTGTTGTGGCCCGCTCACAAGAAAGCGAGTTGAAGAAAGGAGCTCAGGGGCACTGTAATTCACAAACCTGCAGAGTTATAAATGTCAGCTATCGTCCAAAAATATACTGAAGTAAGGCTGCCAAGAGGACTTGAAAGCGGGGCAGAATTGCAGGAAACCGATTTCAGGAGGTAGACTGGAATTGCATTTAAAGCATAGGAAAAGAGGCAGAACGTTGACAATGATGCACTTGGCCAAAAAGGGCGTATGCGTTTTTTCCTGAATATATTCAGGAAAAAACGCATACGCCCTTTTTGGCCAACCAAGCAAGCTTGCAAAGGAAATCTGCACTACAATGAAGTCTCACTTCCGCCTGGTCAAAAGGGCCATCTGAAAAATGTGTAAAATCCAGAAAGGCAGGACAGACCATGGAGAACTGGGAGCCTTGTTATGCTGATGGGCGGGATGTAAATTGCCAACAGCCACTGGGGAGAAGTGTATGGTGTTTCCTGAAACATCTAAAAAACAAAGCAACAGAGCCTAGGGCACTTCCACTTATGGTCCTATAGCTTAGGGAAATTAAAATCAAAAAGACACAGCCACCCCAAAGTTTGGGATGGCTCTGTTTACAAGAACCTTGTTTATGGTACAAGTTCAATATCACAGAAAGTGAAAAATGGATAAAGAAGTTGTGGTACTTACGTACAATGCAATATCACTCAGCAATGAAATCTATGTCATCAGGCCCGTAGGAGCATAGTGAGTGGATTCAGGTATGACGATTCTAACTGAAATAAGTCACACAGAAAAAGAAACATCATAAGATATCACTAATACATGGAATGTAAACTTGGCTACACAGAAACTGAATTACAAAACAGAACAGGGTCTCAAATGAAGAAAACCAACTTATGCTTGCTTAAGGGGAAAGGTGAGTTGGGGTGCTGCATAAAACCAGAGATTGAAATGAGCACAGATAAAGTTCCTTAAGCCAAATATGGAATAGACAAGAGCTACTCCTTGCTCAACGAAATGGACTCAACACCCCATATTAAACGCCTAAGAATGTACCTGACTAGTAAGTATCTTAAAACCTATGGATTGCTATGTCTCCGAAAGAGAATCAAGCATGTGTACAGGGGCATAAACGCAGCAGTGATAGGATTGGAGAGGTTCGGTGAGCAAACGAAGACCCTTTGAAATCATATTGCATGGTACCCATTCCACGGGTCTCAACTCTCCAGGTTTAAGGGATTCTTCCTTCAGCTAAAACATGCATGTGGAACCCAGAGTATGATCAACCGTGTGATCGGGAGACGTGTGCCAATATATCTCAGTTCTCGTCCCCTGGTACTTGGGTGCAACATTCCAGACACTTTACTAACACTCTCCCGACTTGGAGAGTCAGTGCCTTTAACGTCCTTTTGGCCCAGTTTGCAATTTCTGCGGAAGATGAACAGGAATAGGGAGAACCAATGAGAGACTAGCTGGAGGTGTCTGGACGGGCAAATTTAACTCTCATTTCCCACCAGGAAGAGGAATTAACCAAAGTCTCAGCGTGCCGTGGGGAACAAGATTAGGGCCTGAAGCAATCCTGCGGTGTTGCGGCCAGCTCACAAGAAAGCGAGTTGAAGAAAGGAGCTCAGGGGCACTGTAATTCACAAACCTGCAGAGTTATAAATGACAGCTATCGTCCAAAAATATACTGAAGTAAGGCTGCCAAGAGGACTTGAACGTGGGGCAGAATTGCAGGAAACCGATATCAGGAGGGAGACTGGAATTGCATTTAAAGCATAGGAAAAGAGGCAGAACGTCCACAATGATGCACTTGGCCAAAAAGGGCGTATGCGTTTTTTCCTGAATATATTCAGGAAAAAACGCATACGCCCTTTTTGGACAACCAAGCAAGCTTGCAAAGGAAATCTGCACTACAATTAAGTCTCACTTCCCCCCGGTCAAAAGGGCCATCTGAAAAAAGTGTAAAATCCAGAAAGGCAGGACAGGCCATGGAGAACTGGGAGCCTTGTTATGCTGATGGGCAGGTTGTAAATTGCCAACAGCCACTCGGGAGAAGTGTATGGTGTTTCCTGAAACATCTAAAAAACAAAGCAACAGAGCCTAGGTCAATTCCACTTATGGTCCTATAGCTTAGGGAAATTAAAATCAAAAAGACACAGCCACCCCAAAGTTTGGGACGGCTCTGTTTACAAGAACCTCTTTTACGGTACAAGTTCAATATCGCAGAAAGCGCAAAATGGATAAAGAAGTTGTGGTACTTACGTACAATGCAATATCACTCAGCAATGAAATCTATGTCAACAGGCCTGTAGCAGAAAATGAGTGGGCTCAGGTATGATGATTCTAACTGAAATAAGTCACACAGAAAAAGAAACAACATAAGATATCACTAATACACGGAATGTAAACTTGGCTACACAGGAACTGGATTACAAAAGAGAACAGGGTCTCAAATTTAGAAAACCAACTTATGCTTGCTTAAGGGGAAATGTGAGTTGGGGTGCTGCATAAAACCAGAGATTGAAATGAGCACAGATAAAGTTCCTTAAGCCAAATATGTAATAGACAAGAGCTACTCCTTGCTCAACGAAATGGACTCAACACCCCATATTAAACGCCTAAGAATGTACCTGATTAGTAAGTATCTTAAAACCTATGGATTGCTATGCCTCCGAAAGAGAATCAAGCGTGTGTACAGGGGCATAAACGCAGCAGTGATAGGATTGGAGAGGTTCGGTGAGCAAATGAAGACCCTTTGAAGTCATATTGCATGGTACCCATTCCACGGTTCTCAACTCTCCAGGTTTAAGGGATTCTTCTTTCAGCTGAAACATGCATGTGGAACCCAGAGTATGATCAACCGTGTGATCAGGAGACGTGTTCAAATATGTCTCAGTTTTCGTCCCCTGGTACTCGGGTGCAACATTCCAGACGCTTTACTAACAATCTCCCGACTTGGAGAGTCAGTGCCTTTAACCTCCTGTTTGGCCCAGTTTGCAAATTCTGCGGAAGATGAACAGGAATAAGGAGGACCAATGAGAGACTAGCTGGAGGTGTCTGGACGGGCAAATTTAACTCTCATTTCCCACCAGGAAGAGGAATTAACCAAAGGCTCAGCGTGCCGTGCCGGAACAAGATTAGGGCCTGAAGCAATCCTGCGGTGTTGCGGCCAGCTCACAAGAAAGCGAGTTGAAGAAAGGAGCTCAGGGCCCCTGTAATTCACAAACCTGCAGAATTATAAATGACAGCTATCGTCCAAAAATATACTGAAGTAAGGCTGCCAAGAGGACTTGAAAGCGGGGCAGAATTGCAGAAAAGCGATTTCAGGAGGTAGACTGGAATTGCATTTAAAGCATAGGAAAAGAGGCAGAACGTCCACAATGATGCACTTGGACAAAAAGGGCGTATCCGTTTTTTCCTGAATATATTCACTCGGGAGAAGTGTATGGTGTTTCCTGAAACATCTAAAAAAGAAAGCAACAGAGCCTAGGGCACTTCCACTTATGGTCCTATAGCTTAGGGAAATTAAAATCAAAAAGACACAGCCACCCAAATGTTTGGGACGGCTCTGTTTACAAGAACCTCGTTTATGGTACAAGTTCAATATCGCAGAAAGTGAAAAATGGATAAAGAAGTTGTGGTACTTACGTACAATGCAATACCACTCAGCAATGAAATCTATGTCAACACGCCTGTAGCACAAAATGAGTGGGTTCAGGTATGATGATTCTAACTGAAATAAGTCACACAGAAAAAGAAACATCATAAGATATCACTAATACACAGAATGTAAACTTGGCTACACAGGAACTGAATTACAAAACAGAACAGGGTCTCAAATTTAGAAAACCAACTTATGCTTGCTTAAGGGGAAAGGTGAGTTGGGATGCAGCATAAAACCAGAGATTGAAATGAACACAGATAAAGTTCCTTAAGCCAAATATGTAATAGACAAGAGCTACTCCTTATTCAACGAAATGGACTCAACACCCCATATTAAACGCCTAAGAATGTACCTGACTAGTAAGTATCTTAAAACCTATGGATTGTTATGCCTCCGAAAGAGAATCAAGCATGTGTACAGGGGCATAAACGCAGCAGTGATAGGATTTGAGAGGTTCGGTGAGCAAAGAATGACCCTTTGAAGTCATATTGCATGGTACCCATTCCACGGGTCTCAACTCTCCAGGTTTAAGGGATTCTTCCTTCAGCTGAAACATGCATGTGGAACCCAGAGTATGATCAACCGTGTGATCAGGAGACGTTTTCAAATATGTCTCAGTTTTCGTCCACTGGTACTCGGGTGCAACATTCCAGACGCTTTACTAACACTCTCCTGACTTGGAGAGTCAGTGCCTTTAACCTCCTGTTTGGCCCAGATTGCAATTTCTGCAGAAGATGAACAAGAATAGGTAGGAGCAATGAGAGACTAGCTGGAGGTGTCTGGACGGGCAAATTTAACTCTCATTTCCCACCAGGAAGAGGAATTAACCAAAGGCTCAGCGTGCCGTGCCGGAACAAGATTAGGGCCTGAAGCAATCCTGTGGTGTTGTGGCCCGCTCACAAGAAAGCGAGTTGAAGAAAGGAGCTCAGGGGCACTGTAATTCACAAACCTGCAGAGTTATAAATGTCAGCTATCGTCCAAAAATATACTGAAGTAAGGCTGCCAAGAGGACTTGAAAGCGGGGCAGAATTGCAGGAAACCGATTTCAGGAGGTAGACTGGAATTGCATTTAAAGCATAGGAAAAGAGGCAGAACGTTGACAATGATGCACTTGGCCAAAAAGGGCGTATGCGTTTTTTCCTGAATATATTCAGGAAAAAACGCATACGCCCTTTTTGGCCAACCAAGCAAGCTTGCAAAGGAAATCTGCACTACAATGAAGTCTCACTTCCGCCTGGTCAAAAGGGCCATCTGAAAAAAGTGTAAAATCCAGAAAGGCAGGACAGACCATGGAGAACTGGGAGCCTTGTTATGCTGATGGGCGGGATGTAAATTGCCAACAGCCACTGGGGAGAAGTGTATGGTGTTTCCTGAAACATCTAAAAAACAAAGCAACAGAGCCTAGGGCACTTCCACTTATGGTCCTATAGCTTAGGGAAATTAAAATCAAAAAGACACAGCCACCCCAAAGTTTGGGACGGCTTTGTTTACAAGAACCTTGTTTATGGTACAAGTTCAATATCACAGAAAGTGAAAAATGGATAAAGAAGTTGTGGTACTTACGTACAATGCAATATCACTCAGCAATGAAATCTATGTCATCAGGCCCGTAGGAGCATAGTGAGTGGATTCAGGTATGACGATTCTAACTGAAATAAGTCACACAGAAAAAGAAACATCATAAGATATCACTAATACATGGAATGTAAACTTGGCTACACAGAAACTGAATTACAAAACAGAACAGGGTCTCAAATGAAGAAAACCAACTTATGCTTGCTTAAGGGGAAAGGTGAGTTGGGGTGCTGCATAAAACCAGAGATTGAAATGAGCACAGATAAAGTTCCTTAAGCCAAATATGGAATAGACAAGAGCTACTCCTTGCTCAACGAAATGGACTCAACACCCCATATTAAACGCCTAAGAATGTACCTGACTAGTAAGTATCTTAAAACCTATGGATTGCTATGTCTCCGAAAGAGAATCAAGCATGTGTACAGGGGCATAAACGCAGCAGTGATAGGATTGGAGAGGTTCGGTGAGCAAACGAAGACCCTTTGAAATCATATTGCATGGTACCCATTCCACGGGTCTCAACTCTCCAGGTTTCAGGGATTCTTCCTTCAGCTAAAACATGCATGTGGAACCCAGAGTATGATCAACCGTGTGATCGGGAGACGTGTGCCAATATATCTCAGTTCTCGTCCCCTGGTACTTGGGTGCAACATTCCAGACACTTTACTAACACTCTCCCGACTTGGAGAGTCAGTGCCTTTAACGTCCTTTTGGCCCAGTTTGCAATTTCTGCGGAATATGAACAGGAATAGGGAGAACCAATGAGAGACTAGCTGGAGGTGTCTGGACGGGCAAATTTAACTCTCATTTCCCACCAGGAAGAGGAATTAACCAAAGTCTCAGCGTGCCGTGGGGAACCAGATTAGGGCCTGAAGCAATCCTGCGGTGTTGCGGCCAGCTCACAAGAAAGCGAGTTGAAGAAAGGAGCTCAGGGGCACTGTAATTCACAAACCTGCAGAGTTATAAATGACAGCTATCGTCCAAAAATATACTGAAGTAAGGCTGCCAAGAGGACTTGAACGTGGGGCAGAATTGCAGGAAACCGATATCAGGAGGGAGACTGGAATTGCATTTAAAGCATAGGAAAAGAGGCAGAACGTCCACAATGATGCACTTGGCCAAAAAGGGCGTATGCGTTTTTTCCTGAATATATTCAGGAAAAAACGCATACGCCCTTTTTGGACAACCAAGCAAGCTTGCAAAGGAAATCTGCACTACAATTAAGTCTCACTTCCCCCCGGTCAAAAGGGCCATCTGAAAAAAGTGTAAAATCCAGAAAGGCAGGACAGGCCATGGAGAACTGGGAGCCTTGTTATGCTGATGGGCAGGTTGTAAATTGCCAACAGCCACTCGGGAGAAGTGTATGGTGTTTCCTGAAACATCTAAAAAACAAAGCAACAGAGCCTAGGTCAATTCCACTTATGGTCCTATAGCTTAGGGAAATTAAAATCAAAAAGACACAGCCACCCCAAAGTTTGGGACGGCTCTGTTTACAAGAACCTCTTTTACGGTACAAGTTCAATATCGCAGAAAGCGCAAAATGGATAAAGAAGTTGTGGTACTTACGTACAATGCAATATCACTCAGCAATGAAATCTATGTCAACAGGCCTGTAGCAGAAAATGAGTGGGCTCAGGTATGATGATTCTAACTGAAATAAGTCACACAGAAAAAGAAACAACATAAGATATCACTAATACACGGAATGTAAACTTGGCTACACAGGAACTGGATTACAAAAGAGAACAGGGTCTCAAATTTAGAAAACCAACTTATGCTTGCTTAAGGGGAAATGTGAGTTGGGGTGCTGCATAAAACCAGAGATTGAAATGAGCACAGATAAAGTTCCTTAAGCCAAATATGTAATAGACAAGAGCTACTCCTTGCTCAACGAAATGGACTCAACACCCCATATTAAACGCCTAAGAATGTACCTGATTAGTAAGTATCTTAAAACCTATGGATTGCTATGCCTCCGAAAGAGAATCAAGCGTGTGTACAGGGGCATAAACGCAGCAGTGATAGGATTGGAGAGGTTCGGTGAGCAAATGAAGACCCTTTGAAGTCATATTGCATGGTACCCATTCCACGGTTCTCATCTCTCCAGGTTTAAGGGATTCTTCCTTCAGCTGAAACATGCATGTGGAACCCAGAGTATGATCAACCGTGTGATCAGGAGACGTGTTCAAATATGTCTCAGTTTTCGTCCCCTGGTACTCGGGTGCAACATTCCAGACGCTTTACTAACAATCTCCCGACTTGGAGAGTCAGTGCCTTTAACCTCCTGTTTGGCCCAGTTTGCAAATTCTGCGGAAGATGAACAGGAATAAGGAGGACCAATGAGAGACTAGCTGGAGGTGTCTGGACGGGCAAATTTAACTCTCATTTCCCACCAGGAAGAGGAATTAACCAAAGGCTCAGCGTGCCGTGCCGGAACAAGATTAGGGCCTGAAGCAATCCTGCGGTGTTGCGGCCAGCTCACAAGAAAGCGAGTTGAAGAAAGGAGCTCAGGGCCCCTGTAATTCACAAACCTGCAGAATTATAAATGACAGCTATCGTCCAAAAATATACTGAAGTAAGGCTGCCAAGAGGACTTGAAAGCGGGGCAGAATTGCAGAAAACCGATTTCAGGAGGTAGACTGGAATTGCATTTAAAGCATAGGAAAAGAGGCAGAACGTCCACAATGATGCACTTGGACAAAAAGGGCGTATCCGTTTTTTCCTGAATATATTCACTCGGGAGAAGTGTATGGTGTTTCCTGAAACATCTAAAAAAGAAAGCAACAGAGCCTAGGGCACTTCCACTTATGGTCCTATAGCTTAGGGAAATTAAAATCAAAAAGACACAGCCACCCAAATGTTTGGGACGGCTCTGTTTACAAGAACCTCGTTTATGGTACAAGTTCAATATCGCAGAAAGTGAAAAATGGATAAAGAAGTTGTGGTACTTACGTACAATGCAATACCACTCAGCAATGAAATCTATGTCAACACGCCTGTAGCACAAAATGAGTGGGTTCAGGTATGATGATTCTAACTGAAATAAGTCACACAGAAAAAGAAACATCATAAGATATCACTAATACACAGAATGTAAACTTGGCTACACAGGAACTGAATTACAAAACAGAACAGGGTCTCAAATTTAGAAAACCAACTTATGCTTGCTTAAGGGGAAAGGTGAGTTGGGATGCAGCATAAAACCAGAGATTGAAATGAACACAGATAAAGTTCCTTAAGCCAAATATGTAATAGACAAGAGCTACTCCTTATTCAACGAAATGGACTCAACACCCCATATTAAACGCCTAAGAATGTACCTGACTAGTAAGTATCTTAAAACCTATGGATTGTTATGCCTCCGAAAGAGAATCAAGCATGTGTACAGGGGCATAAACGCAGCAGTGATAGGATTTGAGAGGTTCGGTGAGCAAAGAATGACCCTTTGAAGTCATATTACATGCTACCCATTCCACGGGTCTCAACTCTCCAGGTTTAAGGGATTCTTCCTTCAGCTGAAACATGCATGTGGAACCCAGAGTATGATCAACCGTGTGATCAGGAGACGTTTTCAAATATGTCTCAGTTTTCGTCC
Organism: Orcinus orca; assembly: GCF_937001465.1. Taxonomy (NCBI): domain Eukaryota; kingdom Metazoa; phylum Chordata; class Mammalia; order Artiodactyla; family Delphinidae; genus Orcinus; species Orcinus orca. The sequence goes on from NW_026043795.1 coordinate 109,868, forward strand.
ACTGGTACTCGGGTGCAACATTCCAGACGCTTTACTAACACTCTCCTGACTTGGAGAGTCAGTGCCTTTAACCTCCTGTTTGGCCCAGATTGCAATTTCTGCAGAAGATGAACAAGAATAGGTAGGAGCAATGAGAGACTAGCTGGAGGTGTCTGGACGGGCAAATTTAACTCTCATTTCCCACCAGGAAGAGGAATTAACCAAAGGCTCAGCGTGCCGTGCCGGAACAAGATTAGGGCCTGAAGCAATCCTGTGGTGTTGTGGCCCGCTCACAAGAAAGCGAGTTGAAGAAAGGAGCTCAGGGGCACTGTAATTCACAAACCTGCAGAGTTATAAATGTCAGCTATCGTCCAAAAATATACTGAAGTAAGGCTGCCAAGAGGACTTGAAAGCGGGGCAGAATTGCAGGAAACCGATTTCAGGAGGTAGACTGGAATTGCATTTAAAGCATAGGAAAAGAGGCAGAACGTTGACAATGATGCACTTGGCCAAAAAGGGCGTATGCGTTTTTTCCTGAATATATTCAGGAAAAAACGCATACGCCCTTTTTGGCCAACCAAGCAAGCTTGCAAAGGAAATCTGCACTACAATGAAGTCTCACTTCCGCCTGGTCAAAAGGGCCATCTGAAAAAAGTGTAAAATCCAGAAAGGCAGGACAGACCATGGAGAACTGGGAGCCTTGTTATGCTGATGGGCGGGATGTAAATTACCAACAGCCACTGGGGAGAAGTGTATGGTGTTTCCTGAAACATCTAAAAAACAAAGCAACAGAGCCTAGGGCACTTCCACTTATGGTCCTATAGCTTAGGGAAATTAAAATCAAAAAGACACAGCCACCCCAAAGTTTGGGACGGCTCTGTTTACAAGAACCTTGTTTATGGTACAAGTTCAATATCACAGAAAGTGAAAAATGGATAAAGAAGTTGTGGTACTTACGTACAATGCAATATCACTCAGCAATGAAATCTATGTCATCAGGCCCGTAGGAGCATAGTGAGTGGATTCAGGTATGACGATTCTAACTGAAATAAGTCACACAGAAAAAGAAACATCATAAGATATCACTAATACATGGAATGTAAACTTGGCTACACAGAAACTGAATTACAAAACAGAACAGGGTCTCAAATGAAGAAAACCAACTTATGCTTGCTTAAGGGGAAAGGTGAGTTGGGGTGCTGCATAAAACCAGAGATTGAAATGAGCACAGATAAAGTTCCTTAAGCCAAATATGGAATAGACAAGAGCTACTCCTTGCTCAACGAAATGGACTCAACACCCCATATTAAACGCCTAAGAATGTACCTGACTAGTAAGTATCTTAAAACCTATGGATTGCTATGTCTCCGAAAGAGAATCAAGCATGTGTACAGGGGCATAAACGCAGCAGTGATAGGATTGGAGAGGTTCGGTGAGCAAACGAAGACCCTTTGAAATCATATTGCATGGTACCCATTCCACGGGTCTCAACTCTCCAGGTTTAAGGGATTCTTCCTTCAGCTAAAACATGCATGTGGAACCCAGAGTATGATCAACCGTGTGATCGGGAGACGTGTGCCAATATATCTCAGTTCTCGTCCCCTGGTACTTGGGTGCAACATTCCAGACACTTTACTAACACTCTCCCGACTTGGAGAGTCAGTGCCTTTAACGTCCTTTTGGCCCAGTTTGCAATTTCTGCGGAAGATGAACAGGAATAGGGAGAACCAATGAGAGACTAGCTGGAGGTGTCTGGACGGGCAAATTTAACTCTCATTTCCCACCAGGAAGAGGAATTAACCAAAGTCTCAGCATGCCGTGGGGAACCAGATTAGGGCCTGAAGCAATCCTGCGGTGTTGCGGCCAGCTCACAAGAAAGCGAGTTGAAGAAAGGAGCTCAGGGGCACTGTAATTCACAAACCTGCAGAGTTATAAATGACAGCTATCGTCCAAAAATATACTGAAGTAAGGCTGCCAAGAGGACTTGAAAGCGGGGCAGAATTGCAGAAAACCGATTTCAGGAGGTAGACTGGAATTGGATTTAAAGCATAGGAAAAGAGGCAGAACGTCCACAATGATGCACTTGGCCAAAAAGGGCGTATGCGTTTTTTCCTGAATATATTCAGGAAAAAACGCATACGCCCTTTTTGGACAACCAAGCAAGCTTGCAAAGGAAATCTGCACTACAATTAAGTCTCACTTCCCCCCGGTCAAAAGGGCCATCTGAAAAAAGTGTAAAATCCAGAAAGGCAGGACAGGCCATGGAGAACTGGGAGCCTTGTTATGCTGATGGGCAGGTTGTAAATTGCCAACAGCCACTCGGGAGAAGTGTATGGTGTTTCCTGAAACATCTAAAAAACAAAGCAACAGAGCCTAGGTCAATTCCACTTATGGTCCTATAGCTTAGGGAAATTAAAATCAAAAAGACACAGCCACCCCAAAGTTTGGGACGGCTCTGTTTACAAGAACCTCTTTTACGGTACAAGTTCAATATCGCAGAAAGCGCAAAATGGATAAAGAAGTTGTGGTACTTACGTACAATGCAATATCACTCAGCAATGAAATCTATGTCAACAGGCCTGTAGCAGAAAATGAGTGGGCTCAGGTATGATGATTCTAACTGAAATAAGTCACACAGAAAAAGAAACAACATAAGATATCACTAATACACGGAATGTAAACTTGGCTACACAGGAACTGGATTACAAAAGAGAACAGGGTCTCAAATTTAGAAAACCAACTTATGCTTGCTTAAGGGGAAATGTGAGTTGGGGTGCTGCATAAAACCAGAGATTGAAATGAGCACAGATAAAGTTCCTTAAGCCAAATATGTAATAGACAAGAGCTACTCCTTGCTCAACGAAATGGACTCAACACCCCATATTAAACGCCTAAGAATGTACCTGATTAGTAAGTATCTTAAAACCTATGGATTGCTATGCCTCCGAAAGAGAATCAAGCGTGTGTACAGGGGCATAAACGCAGCAGTGATAGGATTGGAGAGGTTCGGTGAGCAAATGAAGACCCTTTGAAGTCATATTGCATGGTACCCATTCCACGGTTCTCATCTCTCCAGGTTTAAGGGATTCTTCCTTCAGCTGAAACATGCATGTGGAACCCAGAGTATGATCAACCGTGTGATCAGGAGACGTGTTCAAATATGTCTCAGTTTTCGTCCCCTGGTACTCGGGTGCAACATTCCAGACGCTTTACTAACAATCTCCCGACTTGGAGAGTCAGTGCCTTTAACCTCCTGTTTGGCCCAGTTTGCAAATTCTGCGGAAGATGAACAGGAATAAGGAGGACCAATGAGAGACTAGCTGGAGGTGTCTGGACGGGCAAATTTAACTCTCATTTCCCACCAGGAAGAGGAATTAACCAAAGGCTCAGCGTGCCGTGCCGGAACAAGATTAGGGCCTGAAGCAATCCTGCGGTGTTGCGGCCAGCTCACAAGAAAGCGAGTTGAAGAAAGGAGCTCAGGGCCCCTGTAATTCACAAACCTGCAGAATTATAAATGACAGCTATCGTCCAAAAATATACTGAAGTAAGGCTGCCAAGAGGACTTGAAAGCGGGGCAGAATTGCAGAAAACCGATTTCAGGAGGTAGACTGGAATTGCATTTAAAGCATAGGAAAAGAGGCAGAACGTCCACAATGATGCACTTGGACAAAAAGGGCGTATCCGTTTTTTCCTGAATATATTCACTCGGGAGAAGTGTATGGTGTTTCCTGAAACATCTAAAAAAGAAAGCAACAGAGCCTAGGGCACTTCCACTTATGGTCCTATAGCTTAGGGAAATTAAAATCAAAAAGACACAGCCACCCAAATGTTTGGGACGGCTCTGTTTACAAGAACCTCGTTTATGGTACAAGTTCAATATCGCAGAAAGTGAAAAATGGATAAAGAAGTTGTGGTACTTACGTACAATGCAATACCACTCAGCAATGAAATCTATGTCAACACGCCTGTAGCACAAAATGAGTGGGTTCAGGTATGATGATTCTAACTGAAATAAGTCACACAGAAAAAGAAACATCATAAGATATCACTAATACACAGAATGTAAACTTGGCTACACAGGAACTGAATTACAAAACAGAACAGGGTCTCAAATTTAGAAAACCAACTTATGCTTGCTTAAGGGGAAAGGTGAGTTGGGATGCAGCATAAAACCAGAGATTGAAATGAACACAGATAAAGTTCCTTAAGCCAAATATGTAATAGACAAGAGCTACTCCTTATTCAACGAAATGGACTCAACACCCCATATTAAACGCCTAAGAATGTACCTGACTAGTAAGTATCTTAAAACCTATGGATTGTTATGCCTCCGAAAGAGAATCAAGCATGTGTACAGGGGCATAAACGCAGCAGTGATAGGATTTGAGAGGTTCGGTGAGCAAAGAATGACCCTTTGAAGTCATATTACATGCTACCCATTCCACGGGTCTCAACTCTCCAGGTTTAAGGGATTCTTCCTTCAGCTGAAACATGCATGTGGAACCCAGAGTATGATCAACCGTGTGATCAGGAGACGTTTTCAAATATGTCTCAGTTTTCGTCCACTGGTACTCGGGTGCAACATTCCAGACGCTTTACTAACACTCTCCTGACTTGGAGAGTCAGTGCCTTTAACCTCCTGTTTGGCCCAGATTGCAATTTCTGCAGAAGATGAACAAGAATAGGTAGGAGCAATGAGAGACTAGCTGGAGGTGTCTGGACGGGCAAATTTAACTCTCATTTCCCACCAGGAAGAGGAATTAACCAAAGGCTCAGCGTGCCGTGCCGGAACAAGATTAGGGCCTGAAGCAATCCTGTGGTGTTGTGGCCCGCTCACAAGAAAGCGAGTTGAAGAAAGGAGCTCAGGGGCACTGTAATTCACAAACCTGCAGAGTTATAAATGTCAGCTATCGTCCAAAAATATACTGAAGTAAGGCTGCCAAGAGGACTTGAAAGCGGGGCAGAATTGCAGGAAACCGATTTCAGGAGGTAGACTGGAATTGCATTTAAAGCATAGGAAAAGAGGCAGAACGTTGACAATGATGCACTTGGCCAAAAAGGGCGTATGCGTTTTTTCCTGAATATATTCAGGAAAAAACGCATACGCACTTTTTGGCCAACCAAGCAAGCTTGCAAAGGAAATCTGCACTACAATGAAGTCTCACTTCCGCCTGGTCAAAAGGGCCATCTGAAAAAAGTGTAAAATCCAGAAAGGCAGGACAGACCATGGAGAACTGGGAGCCTTGTTATGCTGATGGGCGGGATGTAAATTGCCAACAGCCACTGGGGAGAAGTGTATGGTGTTTCCTGAAACATCTAAAAAACAAAGCAACAGAGCCTAGGGCACTTCCACTTATGGTCCTATAGCTTAGGGAAATTAAAATCAAAAAGACACAGCCACCCCAAAGTTTGGGACGGCTCTGTTTACAAGAACCTTGTTTATGGTACAAGTTCAATATCACAGAAAGTGAAAAATGGATAAAGAAGTTGTGGTTCTTACGTACAATGCAATATCACTCAGCAATGAAATCTATGTCATCAGGCCCGTAGGAGCATAGTGAGTGGATTCAGGTATGACGATTCTAACTGAAATAAGTCACACAGAAAAAGAAACATCATAAGATATCACTAATACATGGAATGTAAACTTGGCTACACAGAAACTGAATTACAAAACAGAACAGGGTCTCAAATGAAGAAAACCAACTTATGCTTGCTTAAGGGGAAAGGTGAGTTGGGGTGCTGCATAAAACCAGAGATTGAAATGAGCACAGATAAAGTTCCTTAAGCCAAATATGGAATAGACAAGAGCTACTCCTTGCTCAACGAAATGGACTCAACACCCCATATTAAACGCCGAAGAATGTACCTGACTAGTAAGTATCTTAAACCCTATGGATTGCTATGTCTCTGAAAGAGAATCAAGCGTGTGTACAGTTGCATAAACGCAGCAGTGATAGGATTGGAGAGGTTCGGTGAGCAAATGAAGACCCTTTGAAGTCATAATGCATGGTACCCATTCCACGGGTCTCAACTCTCCAGGTTTAAGGGATTCTTCCTTCAGCTGAAACATGCCTGTGGAACCCAGAGTATGATCAACCGTGTGATCAGGAGACGTGTTCAAATATGTCTCAGTTTTCGTCCCCTGGTACTCGGGTGCAACATTCCAGACGCTTTACTAACACTCTCCCGACTTGGAGAGTCAGTGCCTTTAACCTCCTGTTTGGCCCAGTTTGCAATTTCTGCGGAAGATGAACAGGAATAGGGAGAACAAATGAGAGACTAGCTGGACGTTTCTGGACGGGCAAATTTAACTCTCATTTCCCACCAGGAAGAGGAATTAACCAAAGGCTCAGCGTGCCGTGCCGGAACCAGATTAGGGTCTGAAGCAATCCTGCGGTGTTGTGGCCAGCTCACAAGAAAGCGAGTTGAAGAAAGGAGCTCACGGGCACTGTAATTCACAAACGTGCAGAGTTATAAATGACAGCTATCGTCCAAAAATATACTGAAGTAAGGCTGCCAAGAGGACTTGAAAGCGGGGCAGAATTGCAGGAAACCGATTTCAGGAGGTAGACTGGAATTGCATTTAAAGCATAGGAAAAGAGGCAGAACGTCCACAATGATGCACTTGGCCAAAAAGGGCGTATGCGTTTTTTCCTGAATATATTCAGGAAAAAACGCATACGCCCTTTTTGGCGAACCAAGCAAGCTTGCACAGGAAATCTGCACTACAATGAAGTTTCACTTCCCCCCTGTCAAAGGGGCCATCTGAAAAAAGTGTAAAATCCAGAAAGGCAGGACAGGCCATGGAGAACTGGGAGCCTTGTTATGCTGATGGGCGGGTTGTAAATTGCCAACAGCCACTCGGGAGAAGTGTATGGTGTTTCCTGAAACATCTAAAAAACAAAGCAACAGAGCCTAGGGCACTTCCACTTATGGTCCTATAGCTTAGGGAAATTAAAATCAAGAAGACACAGCCACCCCAAAGTTTGGGATGGCTCTGTTTACAAGAACCTCGTTTATGGTACAAGTTCAATATCGCAGAAAGCGAAAAATGGATAAAGAAGTTGTGGTACTTACGTACAATGCAATATCACTCAGCAATGAAATCTATGTCAACAGGCCTGTAGCAGAAAATGAGTGGGTTCAGGTATGATGATTCTAACTGAAATAAGTCACACAGAAAAAGAAACATCATAAGATATCACTAATACACGGAATGTAAACTTGGCTACACAGGAACTGGATTACAAAAGAGAACAGGGTCTCAAATGAAGAAAACCAACTTATGCTTGCTTAAGGGGAAAGGTGAGTTGGGGTGCTGCATAAAACCAGAGATTGAAATGAGCACAGATAAAGTTCCTTAAGCCAAATATGGAATAGACAAGAGCTACTCCTTGCTCAACGAAATGGACTCAACACCCCATATTAAACGCCTAAGAATGTACCTGACTAGTAAGTATCTTAAAACCTATGGATTGCTATGTCTCCGAAAGAGAATCAAGCATGTGTACAGGGGCATAAACGCAGCAGTGATAGGATTGGAGAGGTTCGGTGAGCAAACGAAGACCCTTTGAAATCATATTGCATGGTACCCATTCCACGGGTCTAACCTCTCCAGGTTTAAGGGATTCTTCCTTCAGCTAAAACATGCATGTGGAACCCAGAGTATGATCAACCGTGTGATCGGGAGACGTGTGCCAATATATCTCAGTTCTCGTCCCCTGGTACTTGGGTGCAACATTCCAGACACTTTACTAACACTCTCCCGACTTGGAGAGTCAGTGCCTTTAACGTCCTTTTGGCCCAGTTTGCAATTTCTGCGGAATATGAACAGGAATAGGGAGAACCAATGAGAGACTAGCTGGAGGTGTCTGGACGGGCAAATTTAACTCTCATTTCCCACCAGGAAGAGGAATTAACCAAAGTCTCAGCGTGCCGTGGGGAACCAGATTAGGGCCTGAAGCAATCCTGCGGTGTTGCGGCCAGCTCACAAGAAAGCGAGTTGAAGAAAGGAGCTCAGGGGCACTGTAATTCACAAACCTGCAGAGTTATAAATGACAGCTATCGTCCAAAAATATACTGAAGTAAGGCTGCCAAGAGGACTTGAACGTGGGGCAGAATTGCAGGAAACCGATATCAGGAGGGAGACTGGAATTGCATTTAAAGCATAGGAAAAGAGGCAGAACGTCCACAATGATGCACTTGGCCAAAAAGGGCGTATGCGTTTTTTCCTGAATATATTCAGGAAAAAACGCATACGCCCTTTTTGGACAACCAAGCAAGCTTGCAAAGGAAATCTGCACTACAATTAAGTCTCACTTCCCCCCGGTCAAAAGGGCCATCTGAAAAAAGTGTAAAATCCAGAAAGGCAGGACAGGCCATGGAGAACTGGGAGCCTTGTTATGCTGATGGGCAGGTTGTAAATTGCCAACAGCCACTCGGGAGAAGTGTATGGTGTTTCCTGAAACATCTAAAAAACAAAGCAACAGAGCCTAGGTCAATTCCACTTATGGTCCTATAGCTTAGGGAAATTAAAATCAAAAAGACACAGCCACCCCAAAGTTTGGGACGGCTCTGTTTACAAGAACCTCTTTTACGGTACAAGTTCAATATCGCAGAAAGCGCAAAATGGATAAAGAAGTTGTGGTACTTACGTACAATGCAATATCACTCAGCAATGAAATCTATGTCAACAGGCCTGTAGCAGAAAATGAGTGGGCTCAGGTATGATGATTCTAACTGAAATAAGTCACACAGAAAAAGAAACAACATAAGATATCACTAATACACGGAATGTAAACTTGGCTACACAGGAACTGGATTACAAAAGAGAACAGGGTCTCAAATTTAGAAAACCAACTTATGCTTGCTTAAGGGGAAATGTGAGTTGGGGTGCTGCATAAAACCAGAGATTGAAATGAGCACAGATAAAGTTCCTTAAGCCAAATATGTAATAGACAAGAGCTACTCCTTGCTCAACGAAATGGACTCAACACCCCATATTAAACGCCTAAGAATGTACCTGATTAGTAAGTATCTTAAAACCTATGGATTGCTATGCCTCCGAAAGAGAATCAAGCGTGTGTACAGGGGCATAAACGCAGCAGTGATAGGATTGGAGAGGTTCGGTGAGCAAATGAAGACCCTTTGAAGTCATATTGCATGGTACCCATTCCACGGTTCTCAACTCTCCAGGTTTAAGGGATTCTTCCTTCAGCTGAAACATGCATGTGGAACCCAGAGTATGATCAACCGTGTGATCAGGAGACGTGTTCAAATATGTCTCAGTTTTCGTCCCCTGGTACTCGGGTGCAACATTCCAGACGCTTTACTAACAATCTCCCGACTTGGAGAGTCAGTGCCTTTAACCTCCTGTTTGGCCCAGTTTGCAAATTCTGCGGAAGATGAACAGGAATAAGGAGGACCAATGAGAGACTAGCTGGAGGTGTCTGGACGGGCAAATTTAACTCTCATTTCCCACCAGGAAGAGGAATTAACCAAAGGCTCAGCGTGCCGTGCCGGAACAAGATTAGGGCCTGAAGCAATCCTGCGGTGTTGCGGCCAGCTCACAAGAAAGCGAGTTGAAGAAAGGAGCTCAGGGCCCCTGTAATTCACAAACCTGCAGAATTATAAATGACAGCTATCGTCCAAAAATATACTGAAGTAAGGCTGCCAAGAGGACTTGAAAGCGGGGCAGAATTGCAGAAAACCGATTTCAGGAGGTAGACTGGAATTGCATTTAAAGCATAGGAAAAGAGGCAGAACGTCCACAATGATGCACTTGGACAAAAAGGGCGTATCCGTTTTTTCCTGAATATATTCACTCGGGAGAAGTGTATGGTGTTTCCTGAAACATCTAAAAAAGAAAGCAACAGAGCCTAGGGCACTTCCACTTATGGTCCTATAGCTTAGGGAAATTAAAATCAAAAAGACACAGCCACCCAAATGTTTGGGACGGCTCTGTTTACAAGAACCTCGTTTATGGTACAAGTTCAATATCGCAGAAAGTGAAAAATGGATAAAGAAGTTGTGGTACTTACGTACAATGCAATACCACTCAGCAATGAAATCTATGTCAACACGCCTGTAGCACAAAATGAGTGGGTTCAGGTATGATGATTCTAACTGAAATAAGTCACACAGAAAAAGAAACATCATAAGATATCACTAATACACAGAATGTAAACTTGGCTACACAGGAACTGAATTACAAAACAGAACAGGGTCTCAAATTTAGAAAACCAACTTATGCTTGCTTAAGGGGAAAGGTGAGTTGGGATGCAGCATAAAACCAGAGATTGAAATGAACACAGATAAAGTTCCTTAAGCCAAATATGTAATAGACAAGAGCTACTCCTTATTCAACGAAATGGACTCAACACCCCATATTAAACGCCTAAGAATGTACCTGACTAGTAAGTATCTTAAAACCTATGGATTGTTATGCCTCCGAAAGAGAATCAAGCATGTGTACAGGGGCATAAACGCAGCAGTGATAGGATTTGAGAGGTTCGGTGAGCAAAGAATGACCCTTTGAAGTCATATTACATGCTACCCATTCCACGGGTCTCAACTCTCCAGGTTTAAGGGATTCTTCCTTCAGCTGAAACATGCATGTGGAACCCAGAGTATGATCAACCGTGTGATCAGGAGACGTTTTCAAATATGTCTCAGTTTTCGTCCACTGGTACTCGGGTGCAACATTCCAGACGCTTTACTAACACTCTCCTGACTTGGAGAGTCAGTGCCTTTAACCTCCTGTTTGGCCCAGATTGCAATTTCTGCAGAAGATGAACAAGAATAGGTAGGAGCAATGAGAGACTAGCTGGAGGTGTCTGGACGGGCAAATTTAACTCTCATTTCCCACCAGGAAGAGGAATTAACCAAAGGCTCAGCGTGCCGTGCCGGAACAAGATTAGGGCCTGAAGCAATCCTGTGGTGTTGTGGCCCGCTCACAAGAAAGCGAGTTGAAGAAAGGAGCTCAGGGGCACTGTAATTCACAAACCTGCAGAGTTATAAATGTCAGCTATCGTCCAAAAATATACTGAAGTAAGGCTGCCAAGAGGACTTGAAAGCGGGGCAGAATTGCAGGAAACCGATTTCAGGAGGTAGACTGGAATTGCATTTAAAGCATAGGAAAAGAGGCAGAACGTGGACAGTGATGCACTTGGCCAAAAAGGGCGTATGCGTTTTTTCCTGAATATATTCAGGAAAAAACGCATACGCCCTTTTTGGCCAACCAAGCAAGCTTGCAAAGGAAATCTGCACTACAATGAAGTCTCACTTCCGCCTGGTCAAAAGGGCCATCTGAAAAAAGTGTAAAATCCAGAAAGGCAGGACAGACCATGGAGAACTGGGAGCCTTGTTATGCTGATGGGCGGGATGTAAATTGCCAACAGCCACTGGGGAGAAGTGTATGGTGTTTCCTGAAACATCTAAAAAACAAAGCAACAGAGCCTAGGGCACTTCCACTTATGGTCCTATAGCTTAGGGAAATTAAAATCAAAAAGACACAGCCACCCCAAAGTTTGGGACGGCTCTGTTTACAAGAACCTTGTTTATGGTACAAGTTCAATATCACAGAAAGTGAAAAATGGATAAAGAAGTTGTGGTACTTACGTACAATGCAATATCACTCAGCAATGAAATCTACGTCATCAGGCCCGTAGGAGCATAGTGAGTGGATTCAGGTATGACGATTCTAACTGAAATAAGTCACACAGAAAAAGAAACATCATAAGATATCACTAATACATGGAATGTAAACTTGGCTACACAGAAACTGAATTACAAAACAGAACAGGGTCTCAAATGAAGAAAACCAACTTATGCTTGCTTAAGGGGAAAGGTGAGTTGGGGTGCTGCATAAAACCAGAGATTGAAATGAGCACAGATAAAGTTCCTTAAGCCAAATATGGAATAGACAAGAGCTACTCCTTGCTCAACGAAATGGACTCAACACCCCATATTAAACGCCTAAGAATGTACCTGACTAGTAAGTATCTTAAAACCTATGGATTGCTATGTCTCCGAAAGAGAATCAAGCATGTGTACAGGGGCATAAACGCAGCAGTGATAGGATTGGAGAGGTTCGGTGAGCAAACGAAGACCCTTTGAAATCATATTGCATGGTACCCATTCCACGGGTCTAACCTCTCCAGGTTTAAGGGATTCTTCCTTCAGCTAAAACATGCATGTGGAACCCAGAGTATGATCAACCGTGTGATCGGGAGACGTGTGCCAATATATCTCAGTTCTCGTCCCCTGGTACTTGGGTGCAACATTCCAGACACTTTACTAACACTCTCCCGACTTGGAGAGTCAGTGCCTTTAACGTCCTTTTGGCCCAGTTTGCAATTTCTGCGGAATATGAACAGGAATAGGGAGAACCAATGAGAGACTAGCTGGAGGTGTCTGGACGGGCAAATTTAACTCTCATTTCCCACCAGGAAGAGGAATTAACCAAAGTCTCAGCGTGCCGTGGGGAACCAGATTAGGGCCTGAAGCAATCCTGCGGTGTTGCGGCCAGCTCACAAGAAAGCGAGTTGAAGAAAGGAGCTCAGGGGCACTGTAATTCACAAACCTGCAGAGTTATAAATGACAGCTATCGTCCAAAAATATACTGAAGTAAGGCTGCCAAGAGGACTTGAACGTGGGGCAGAATTGCAGGAAACCGATATCAGGAGGGAGACTGGAATTGCATTTAAAGCATAGGAAAAGAGGCAGAACGTCCACAATGATGCACTTGGCCAAAAAGGGCGTATGCGTTTTTTCCTGAATATATTCAGGAAAAAACGCATACGCCCTTTTTGGCCAACCAAGCAAGCTTGCAAAGGAAATCTGCACTACAATGAAGTCTCACTTCCCCCCGGTCAAAAGGGCCATCTGAAAAAAGTGTAAAATCCAGAAAGGCAGGACAGGCCATGGAGAACTGGGAGCCTTGTTATGCTGATGGGCAGGTTGTAAATTGCCAACAGCCACTCGGGAGAAGTGTATGGTGTTTCCTGAAACATCTAAAAAACAAAGCAACAGAGCCTAGGTCAATTCCACTTATGGTCCTATAGCTTAGGGAAATTAAAATCAAAAAGACACAGCCACCCCAAAGTTTGGGACGGCTCTGTTTACAAGAACCTCTTTTACGGTACAAGTTCAATATCGCAGAAAGCGCAAAATGGATAAAGAAGTTGTGGTACTTACGTACAATGCAATATCACTCAGCAATGAAATCTATGTCAACAGGCCTGTAGCAGAAAATGAGTGGGCTCAGGTATGATGATTCTAACTGAAATAAGTCACACAGAAAAAGAAACAACATAAGATATCACTAATACACGGAATGTAAACTTGGCTACACAGGAACTGGATTACAAAAGAGAACAGGGTCTCAAATTTAGAAAACCAACTTATGCTTGCTTAAGGGGAAATGTGAGTTGGGGTGCTGCATAAAACCAGAGATTGAAATGAGCACAGATAAAGTTCCTTAAGCCAAATATGTAATAGACAAGAGCTACTCCTTGCTCAACGAAATGGACTCAACACCCCATATTAAATGCCTAAGAATGTACCTGATTAGTAAGTATCTTAAAACCTATGGATTGCTATGCCTCCGAAAGAGAATCAAGCGTGTGTACAGGGGCATAAACGCAGCAGTGATACGATTGGAGAGGTTCGGTGAGCAAATGAAGACCCTTTGAAGTCATATTGCATGGTACCCATTCCACGGTTCTCAACTCTACAGGTTTAAGGGATTCTTCCTTCAGCTGAAACATGCATGTGGAACCCAGAGTATGATCAACCGTGTGATCAGGAGACGTGTTCAAATATGTCTCAGTTTTCGTCCCCTAGTACTCGGGTGCAACATTCCAGACGCTTTACTAACAATCTCCCGACTTGGAGAGTCAGTGCCTTTAACCTCCTGTTTGGCCCAGTTTGCAAATTCTGCGGAAGATGAACAGGAATAAGGAGGACCAATGAGAGACTAGCTGGAGGTGTCTGGACGGGCAAATTTAACTCTCATTTCCCACCAGGAAGAGGAATTAACCAAAGGCTCAGCGTGCCGTGCCGGAACAAGATTAGGGCCTGAAGCAATCCTGCGGTGTTGCGGCCAGCTCACAAGAAAGCGAGTTGAAGAAAGGAGCTCAGGGCCCCTGTAATTCACAAACCTGCAGAATTATAAATGACAGCTATCGTCCAAAAATATACTGAAGTAAGGCTGCCAAGAGGACTTGAAAGCGGGGCAGAATTGCAGAAAACCGATTTCAGGAGGTAGACTGGAATTGCATTTAAAGCATAGGAAAAGAGGCAGAACGTCCACAATGATGCACTTGGCCAAAAAGGGCGTATGCGTTTTTTCCTGAATATATTCAGGAAAAAACGCATACGCCCTTTTTGGACAACCAAGCAAGCTTGCAAAGGAAATCTGCACTACAATTAAGTCTCACTTCCCCCCGGTCAAAAGGGCCATCTGAAAAAAGTGTAAAATCCAGAAAAGCAGGACAGGCCATGGAGAACTGGGAGCCTTGTTATGCTGATGGGCAGGTTGTAAATTGCCAACAGCCACTCGGGAGAAGTGTATGGTGTTTCCTGAAACATCTAAAAAACAAAGCAACAGAGCCTAGGTCAATTCCACTTATGGTCCTATAGCTTAGGGAAATTAAAATCAAAAAGACACAGCCACCCCAAAGTTTGGGACGGCTCTGTTTACAAGAACCTCTTTTACGGTACAAGTTCAATATCGCAGAAAGCGCAAAATGGATAAAGAAGTTGTGGTACTTACGTACAATGCAATATCACTCAGCAATGAAATCTATGTCAACAGGCCTGTAGCAGAAAATGAGTGGGCTCAGGTATGATGATTCTAACTGAAATAAGTCACACAGAAAAAGAAACAACATAAGATATCACTAATACACGGAATGTAAACTTGGCTACACAGGAACTGGATTACAAAAGAGAACAGGGTCTCAAATTTAGAAAACCAACTTATGCTTGCTTAAGGGGAAATGTGAGTTGGGGTGCTGCATAAAACCAGAGATTGAAATGAGCACAGATAAAGTTCCTTAAGCCAAATATGTAATAGACAAGAGCTACTCCTTGCTCAACGAAATGGACTCAACACCCCATATTAAACGCCTAAGAATGTACCTGATTAGTAAGTATCTTAAAACCTATGGATTGCTATGCCTCCGAAAGAGAATCAAGCGTGTGTACAGGGGCATAAACGCAGCAGTGATAGGATTGGAGAGGTTCGGTGAGCAAATGAAGACCCTTTGAAGTCATATTGCATGGTACCCATTCCACGGTTCTCAACTCTCCAGGTTTAAGGGATTCTTCCTTCAGCTGAAACATGCATGTGGAACCCAGAGTATGATCAACCGTGTGATCAGGAGACGTGTTCAAATATGTCTCAGTTTTCGTCCCCTGGTACTCGGGTGCAACATTCCAGACGCTTTACTAACAATCTCCCGACTTGGAGAGTCAGTGCCTTTAACCTCCTGTTTGGCCCAGTTTGCAAATTCTGCGGAAGATGAACAGGAATAAGGAGGACCAATGAGAGACTAGCTGGAGGTGTCTGGACGGGCAAATTTAACTCTCATTTCCCACCAGGAAGAGGAATTAACCAAAGGCTCAGCGTGCCGTGCCGGAACAAGATTAGGGCCTGAAGCAATCCTGCGGTGTTGCGGCCAGCTCACAAGAAAGCGAGTTGAAGAAAGGAGCTCAGGGCCCCTGTAATTCACAATCCTGCAGAATTATAAATGACAGCTATCGTCCAAAAATATACTGAAGTAAGGCTGCCAAGAGGACTTGAAAGCGGGGCAGAATTGCAGAAAACCGATTTCAGGAGGTAGACTGGAATTGCATTTAAAGCATAGGAAAAGAGGCAGAACGTCCACAATGATGCACTTGGACAAAAAGGGCGTATCCGTTTTTTCCTGAATATATTCACTCGGGAGAAGTGTATGGTGTTTCCTGAAACATCTAAAAAAGAAAGCAACAGAGCCTAGGGCACTTCCACTTATGGTCCTATAGCTTAGGGAAATTAAAATCAAAAAGACACAGCCACCCAAATGTTTGGGACGGCTCTGTTTACAAGAACCTCGTTTATGGTACAAGTTCAATATCGCAGAAAGTGAAAAATGGATAAAGAAGTTGTGGTACTTACGTACAATGCAATACCACTCAGCAATGAAATCTATGTCAACACGCCTGTAGCACAAAATGAGTGGGTTCAGGTATGATGATTCTAACTGAAATAAGTCACACAGAAAAAGAAACATCATAAGATATCACTAATACACAGAATGTAAACTTGGCTACACAGGAACTGAATTACAAAACAGAACAGGGTCTCAAATTTAGAAAACCAACTTATGCTTGCTTAAGGGGAAAGGTGAGTTGGGATGCAGCATAAAACCAGAGATTGAAATGAACACAGATAAAGTTCCTTAAGCCAAATATGTAATAGACAAGAGCTACTCCTTATTCAACGAAATGGACTCAACACCCCATATTAAACGCCTAAGAATGTACCTGACTAGTAAGTATCTTAAAACCTATGGATTGTTATGTCTCCGAAAGAGAATCAAGCATGTGTTCAGGGGCATAAACGCAGCAGTGATAGGATTTGAGAGGTTCGGTGAGCAAAGAATGACCCTTTGAAGTCATATTACATGCTACCCATTCCACGGGTCTCAACTCTCCAGGTTTAAGGGATTCTTCCTTCAGCTGAAACATGCATGTGGAACCCAGAGTATGATCAACCGTGTGATCAGGAGACGTTTTCAAATATGTCTCAGTTTTCATCCACTGGTACTCGGGTGCAACATTCCAGACGCTTTACTAACACTCTCCTGACTTGGAGAGTCAGTGCCTTTAACCTCCTGTTTGGCCCAGATTGCAATTTCTGCAGAAGATGAACAAGAATAGGTAGGAGCAATGAGAGACTAGCTGGAGGTGTCTGGACGGGCAAATTTAACTCTCATTTCCCACCAGGAAGAGGAATTAACCAAAGGCTCAGCGTGCCGTGCCGGAACAAGATTAGGGCCTGAAGCAATCCTGTGGTGTTGTGGCCCGCTCACAAGAAAGCGAGTTGAAGAAAGGAGCTCAGGGGCACTGTAATTCACAAACCTGCAGAGTTATAAATGACAGCTATCGTCCAAAAATATACTGAAGTAAGGCTGCCAAGAGGACTTGAAAGCGGGGCAGAATTGCAGGAAACCGATTTCAGGAGGTAGACTGGAATTGCATTTAAAGCATAGGAAAAGAGGCAGAACGTTGACAGTGATGCACTTGGCCAAAAAGGGCGTATGCGTTTTTTTCCTGAATATATTCAGGAAAAAATGCATACGCACTTTTTGGCGAACCAAGCAAGCTTGCACAGGAAATCTGCACTACAATGAAGTTTCACTTCCCCCCTGTCAAAGGGGCCATCTGAAAAAAGTGTAAAATCCAGAAAGGCAGGACAGGCCATGGAGAACTGGGAGCCTTGTTATGCTGATGGGCGGGTTGTAAATTGCCAACAGCCACTAGGGAGAAGTGTATGGTGTTTCCTGAAACATCTAAAAAACAAAGCAACAGAGCCTAGGGCACTTCCACTTATGGTCCTATAGCTTAGGGAAATTAAAATCAAAAAGACACAGCCACCCCAAAGTTTGGGATGGCTCTGTTTACAAGAACCTCGTTTATGGTACAAGTTCAATATCGCAGAAAGCGAAAAATGGATAAAGAAGTTGTGGTACTTACGTACAATGCAATATCAATCAGCAATGAAATCTATGTCAACAGGCCTGTAGCGGAAAATGAGTGGGTTCAGGTATGATGATTCTAACTGAAATAAGTCACACAGAAAAAGAAACATCATAAGATATCACTAATACACGGAATGTAAACTTGGCTACACAGGAACTGGATTACAAAAGAGAACAGGGTCTCAAATTTAGAAAACCAACTTATGCTTGCTTAAGGGGAAATGTGAGTTGGGGTGCTGCATAAAACCAGAGATTGAAATGAGCACAGATAAAGTTCCTTAAGCCAAATATGGAATAGACAAGTGCTACTCCTTGTTCAATGAAATGGACTCAACACCCCATATTAAACGCCTAAGAATGTACCTGACTAGTAAGTATCTTAAAACCTATGGATTGCTATGTCTCCGAAAGAGAATCAAGCATGTGTACAGGGGCATAAACGCAGCAGTGATAGGATTGGAGAGGTTCGGTGAGCAAACGAAGACCCTTTGAAATCATATTGCATGGTACCCATTCCACGGGTCTCAACTCTCCAGGTTTAAGGGATTCTTCCTTCAGCTAAAACATGCATGTGGAACCCAGAGTATGATCAACCGTGTGATCGGGAGACGTGTGCCAATATATCTCAGTTCTCGTACCCTGGTACTTGGGTGCAACATTCCAGACACTTTACTAACACTCTCCCGACTTGGAGAGTCAGTGCCTTTAACGTCCTTTTGGCCCAGTTTGCAATTTCTGCGGAATATGAACAGGAATAGGGAGAACCAATGAGAGACTAGTTGGAGGTGTCTGGACGGGCAAATTTAACTCTCATTTCCCATCAGGAAGAGGAATTAACCAAAGTCTCAGCGTGCCGTGGGGAACCAGATTAGGGCCTGAAGCAATCCTGCGGTGTTGCGGCCAGCTCACAAGAAAGCGAGTTGAAGAAAGGAGCTCAGGGGCACTGTAATTCACAAACCTGCAGAGTTATAAATGACAGCTATCGTCCAAAAATATACTGAAGTAAGGCTGCCAAGAGGACTTGAAAGCCGGGCAGAATTGCAGGAAACCGATATCAGGAGGGAGACTGGAATTGCATTTAAAGCATAGGAAAAGAGGCAGAACGTCCAAAATGATGCACTTGGCCAAAAAGGGCGTATGCGTTTTTTCCTGAATATATTCAGGAAAAAACGCATACGCCCTTTTTGGACAACCAAGCAAGCTTGCAAAGGAAATCTGCACTACAATTAAGTCTCACTTCCCCCCGGTCAAAAGGGCCATCTGAAAAAAGTGTAAAATCCGGAAAGGCAGGACAGGCCATGGAGAACTGGGAGCCTTGTTATGCTGATGGGCAGGTTGTAAATTGCCAACAGCCACTCGGGAGAAGTGTATGGTGTTTCCTGAAACATCTAAAAAACAAAGCAACAGAGCCTAGGTCAATTCCACTTATGGTCCTATAGCTTAGGGAAATTAAAATCAAAAAGACACAGCCACCCCAAAGTTTGGGACGGCTCTGTTTACAAGAACCTCTTTTACGGTACAAGTTCAATATCGCAGAAAGCGCAAAATGGATAAAGAAGTTGTGGTACTTACGTACAATGCAATATCACTCAGCAATGAAATCTATGTCAACAGGCCTGTAGCAGAAAATGAGTGGGCTCAGGTATGATGATTCTAACTGAAATAAGTCACACAGAAAAAGAAACAACATAAGATATCACTAATACACGGAATGTAAACTTGGCTACACAGGAACTGGATTACAAAAGAGAACAGGGTCTCAAATTTAGAAAACCAACTTATGCTTGCTTAAGGGGAAATGTGAGTTGGGGTGCTGCATAAAACCAGAGATTGAAAT
This sequence comes from Orcinus orca, assembly GCF_937001465.1. Taxonomy (NCBI): domain Eukaryota; kingdom Metazoa; phylum Chordata; class Mammalia; order Artiodactyla; family Delphinidae; genus Orcinus; species Orcinus orca. Next base: position 129,434 of record NW_026043795.1, read on the forward strand.
GAGCACAGATAAAGTTCCTTAAGCCAAATATGTAATAGACAAGAGCTACTCCTTGCTCAACGAAATGGACTCAACACCCCATATTAAACGCCTAAGAATGTACCTGATTAGTAAGTATCTTAAAACCTATGGATTGCTATGCCTCCGAAAGAGAATCAAGCGTGTGTACAGGGGCATAAACGCAGCAGTGATAGGATTGGAGAGGTTCGGTGAGCAAATGAAGACCCTTTGAAGTCATATTGCATGGTACCCATTCCACGGTTCTCAACTCTCCAGGTTTAAGGGATTCTTCCTTCAGCTGAAACATGCATGTGGAACCCAGAGTATGATCAACCGTGTGATCAGGAGACGTGTTCAAATATGTCTCAGTTTTCGTCCCCTGGTACTCGGGTGCAACATTCCAGACGCTTTACTAACAATCTCCCGACTTGGAGAGTCAGTGCCTTTAACCTCCTGTTTGGCCCAGTTTGCAAATTCTGCGGAAGATGAACAGGAATAAGGAGGACCAATGAGAGACTAGCTGGAGGTGTCTGGACGGGCAAATTTAACTCTCATTTCCCACCAGGAAGAGGAATTAACCAAAGGCTCAGCGTGCCGTGCCGGAACAAGATTAGGGCCTGAAGCAATCCTGCGGTGTTGCGGCCAGCTCACAAGAAAGCGAGTTGAAGAAAGGAGCTCAGGGCCCCTGTAATTCACAAACCTGCAGAATTATAAATGACAGCTATCGTCCAAAAATATACTGAAGTAAGGCTGCCAAGAGGACTTGAAAGCGGGGCAGAATTGCAGAAAACCGATTTCAGGAGGTAGACTGGAATTGCATTTAAAGCATAGGAAAAGAGGCAGAACGTCCACAATGATGCACTTGGACAAAAAGGGCGTATCCGTTTTTTCCTGAATATATTCACTCGGGAGAAGTGTATGGTGTTTCCTGAAACATCTAAAAAAGAAAGCAACAGAGCCTAGGGCACTTCCACTTATGGTCCTATAGCTTAGGGAAATTAAAATCAAAAAGACACAGCCACCCAAATGTTTGGGACGGCTCTGTTTACAAGAACCTCGTTTATGGTACAAGTTCAATATCGCAGAAAGTGAAAAATGGATAAAGAAGTTGTGGTACTTACGTACAATGCAATACCACTCAGCAATGAAATCTATGTCAACACGCCTGTAGCACAAAATGAGTGGGTTCAGGTATGATGATTCTAACTGAAATAAGTCACACAGAAAAAGAAACATCATAAGATATCACTAATACACAGAATGTAAACTTGGCTACACAGGAACTGAATTACAAAACAGAACAGGGTCTCAAATTTAGAAAACCAACTTATGCTTGCTTAAGGGGAAAGGTGAGTTGGGATGCAGCATAAAACCAGAGATTGAAATGAACACAGATAAAGCTCCTTAAGCCAAATATGTAATAGACAAGAGCTACTCCTTATTCAACGAAATGGACTCAACACCCCATATTAAACGCCTAAGAATGTACCTGACTAGTAAGTATCTTAAAACCTATGGATTGTTATGTCTCCGAAAGAGAATCAAGCATGTGTACAGGGGCATAAACGCAGCAGTGATAGGATTTGAGAGGTTCGGTGAGCAAAGAATGACCCTTTGAAGTCATATTACATGCTACCCATTCCACGGGTCTCAACTCTCCAGGTTTAAGGGATTCTTCCTTCAGCTGAAACATGCATGTGGAACCCAGAGTATGATCAACCGTGTGATCAGGAGACGTTTTCAAATATGTCTCAGTTTTCGTCCACTGGTACTCGGGTGCAACATTCCAGACGCTTTACTAACACTCTCCTGACTTGGAGAGTCAGTGCCTTTAACCTCCTGTTTGGCCCAGATTGCAATTTCTGCAGAAGATGAACAAGAATAGGTAGGAGCAATGAGAGACTAGCTGGAGGTGTCTGGACGGGCAAATTTAACTCTCATTTCCCACCAGGAAGAGGAATTAACCAAAGGCTCAGCGTGCCGTGCCGGAACAAGATTAGGGCCTGAAGCAATCCTGTGGTGTTGTGGCCCGCTCACAAGAAAGCGAGTTGAAGAAAGGAGCTCAGGGGCACTGTAATTCACAAACCTGCAGAGTTATAAATGTCAGCTATCGTCCAAAAATATACTGAAGTAAGGCTGCCAAGAGGACTTGAAAGCGGGGCAGAATTGCAGGAAACCGATTTCAGGAGGTAGACTGGAATTGCATTTAAAGCATAGGAAAAGAGGCAGAACGTTGACAATGATGCACTTGGCCAAAAAGGGCGTATGCGTTTTTTCCTGAATATATTCAGGAAAAAACGCATACGTCCTTTTTGGCCAACCAAGCAAGCTTGCAAAGGAAATCTGCACTACAATGAAGTCTCACTTCCGCCTGGTCAAAAGGGCCATCTGAAAAAAGTGTAAAATCTAGAAAGGCAGGACAGACCATGGAGAACTGGGAGCCTTGTTATGCTGATGGGCGGGATGTAAATTGCCAACAGCCACTGGGGAGAAGTGTATGGTGTTTCCTGAAACATCTAAAAAACAAAGCAACAGAGCCTAGGGCACTTCCACTTATGGTCCTATAGCTTAGGGAAATTAAAATCAAAAAGACACAGCCACCCCAAAGTTTGGGACGGCTCTGTTTACAAGAACCTTGTTTATGGTACAAGTTCAATATCACAGAAAGTGAAAAATGGATAAAGAAGTTGTGGTACTTACGTACAATGCAATATCACTCAGCAATGAAATCTATGTCATCAGGCCCGTAGGAGCATAGTGAGTGGATTCAGGTATGATGATTCTAACTGAAATAAGTCACACAGAAAAAGAAACATCATAAGATATCACTAATACATGGAATGTAAACTTGGCTACACAGAAACTGAATTACAAAACAGAACAGGGTCTAAAATGAAGAAAACCAACTTATGCTTGCTTAAGGGGAAAGGTGAGTTGGGGTGCTGCATAAAACCAGAGATTGAAATGAGCACAGATAAAGTTCCTTAAGCCAAATATGGAATAGACAAGAGCTACTCCTTGCTCAACGAAATGGACTCAACACCCCATATTAAACGCGGAAGAATGTACCTGACTAGTAAGTATCTTAAACCCTATGGATTGCTATGTCTCTGAAAGAGAATCAAGCGTGTGTACAGTTGCATAAACGCAGCAGTGATAGGATTGGAGAGGTTCGGTGAGCAAATGAAGACCCTTTGAAGTCATAATGCATGGTACCCATTCCACGGGTCTCAACTCTCCAGGTTTAAGGGATTCTTCCTTCAGCAGAAACATGCCTGTGGAACCCAGAGTATGATCAACCGTGTGATCGGGAGACGTGTTCAAATATGTCTCAGTTTTCGTCCCCTGGTACTCGGGTGCAACATTCCAGACGCTTTACTAACACTCTCCCGACTTGGAGAGTCAGTGCCTTTAACCTCCTGTTTGGCCCAGTTTGCAATTTCTGCGGAAGATGAACAGGAATAGGGAGAACCAATGAGAGACTAGCTGGACGTTTCTGGACGGGCAAATTTAACTCTCATTTCCCACCAGGAAGAGGAATTAACCAAAGGCTCAGCGTGCCGTGCCGGAATCAGATTAGGGTCTGAAGCAATCCTGCGGTGTTGCGGCCAGCTCACAAGAAAGCGAGTTGAAGAAAGGAGCTCATGGGCACTGTAATTCACAAACGTGCAGAGTTATAAATGACAGCTATCGTCCAAAAATATACTGAAGTAAGGCTGCCAAGAGGACTTGAAAGCGGGGCAGAATTGCAGGAAACCGATTTCAGGAGGTAGACTGGAATTGCATTTAAAGCATAGGAAAAGAGGCAGAACGTCCACAATGATGCACTTGGCCAAAAAGGGCGTATGCGTTTTTTCCTGAATATATTCAGGAAAAAATGCATACGCCCTTTTTGGCGAACCAAGCAAGCTTGCACAGGAAATCTGCACTACAATGAAGTTTCACTTCCCCCCTGTCAAAGGGGCCATCTGAAAAAAGTGTAAAATCCAGAAAGGCAGGACAGGCCATGGAGAACTGGGAGCCTTGTTATGCTGATGGGCGGGTTGTAAATTGCCAACAGCCACTAGGGAGAAGTGTATGGTGTTTCCTGAAACATCTAAAAAACAAAGCAACAGAGCCTAGGGCACTTCCACTTATGGTCCTATAGCTTAGGGAAATTAAAATCAAAAAGACACAGCCACCCCAAAGTTTGGGATGGCTCTGTTTACAAGAACCTCGTTTATGGTACAAGTTCAATATCGCAGAAAGCGAAAAATGGATAAAGAAGTTGTGGTACTTACGTACAATGCAATATCACTCAGCAATGAAATCTATGTCAACAGGCCTGTAGCAGAAAATGAGTGGGTTCAGGTATGATGATTCTAACTGAAATAAGTCACACAGAAAAAGAAACATCATAAGATATCACTAATACACGGAATGTAAACTTGGCTACACAGGAACTGGATTACAAAAGAGAACAGGGTCTCAAATTTAGAAAACCAACTTATGCTTGCTTAAGGGGAAATGTGAGTTGGGGTGCTGCATAAAACCAGAGATTGAAATGAGCACAGATAAAGTTCCTTAA